>NW_026652287.1:19423815-19437655 GCF_009828535.3 Hylobates moloch | reverse complement strand
CCCTCCCTCCGTCCACCTTCCCTTTCCTTTCCTTTTCGTTTTTTCCTTCCCTCCCTCCCTTCTTTCCTTCCTTCCTTCCTTCCTTCCTTCCTTCCTTCCTTCCTTCCCTCTCCTCCTTCCCTCCCTCCGTCCACCTTCCCTTTCCTTTCCTTTTCGTTTTTTCCTTCCCTCCCTCCCTTCTTTCCTTCCTTCCTTCCTTCCTTCCTTCCTTCCTTCCTTCCTTCCCTCCCTCCCTTCCTCTCTCCCTCCCTCCCTCCCTCCCTTTCTTCCTTCCCTCCCTCCCTCCCTTCTTTCTTCCTTCCTTCCTTTGGAGAGCTGCAGGAAGTGGGAATTAAACAATGGCATCCCCGACCAAGTTTACTCCCTGCCCAATCTTCCTCTGCATTCACTCCCCAGCACAGGAAAGCAGGGCTCTGAGTCTAAACTCAACCCCAGTCCAACATCCGGGCTGGAAATTTAATGGGGATTTGAGCAGGTGGAGAGGGCAGTGGCTGAGATCCAGCCTCCAAGTGAGTGTGTGCGCTGGTGAGTGCCGGCCAGTTCAGAGGTCTCTCTGGTGTGTGTGTGCACTGGTGAGTGCTGGTCAGCTCAGAGGTCCCTCTGGAGCTGCAGTAGGGCGTGGGTTTCCCTCCTTCCTTACTGCAAGCCCCTCTCCTGGAATGCACCCCTCCCCCAGAGGTCCCACACCTTGGGCTATCTGGCAAGCAAAAACAGGCTACCTTCTCCTGCTGGGTGCTCCTTCCCCAGGCAAAACACACTCAGTTGCTGGGAGGGTGAAGTCTGGGGCTGATCCCTGGGGGCCAGAAGGGGGCCTGGGAGAGACTGAAGGAAAGCAGCAAGCCAGTCCTCCAACCTGTGAGGGAAACACTGACTTTTTTTTTTGTTGTTCTGAGAGGAAAGCCCCATACTTAACACAGAGCGGCCCACCTCCCCATGGGTGAAGCTTGGATTCCAGGCTGCCAGTGGCACTGGATGAGCAGTGGGTCCCAGCTGGGCACTGAGCACAGTTAGGCTTCTCTTCATCCTCTCATAGATGGTTGGGCCTGGAGGCTGGCCCTGGCCTTTTGGGGTCTCAGGACAGGCAGTACTGGGTCGTGAGAGCCTGTAGTCTTGTCCCTCTGGCCCCACTGAGACTACCTGATGGTAGAGGCCATGAACCAGGCCTTGGGAGCTATTTCTAAGAAGACAGCTGCAGCCCCACTCCAGCTCCTGTGCCCCAAGAAGAAGAGCTTTGCAGGGACCCCATCCTCCAAAATAAGAACCCCAGACTTTCTAATGATCTCCCTGTAACCAGCACAGCCATCTTTCAGTCTGGGTCTGCTTCCTTTTTCTTTTCTCTTGGCCTTTTTTTTCGGTATCAAGAGAACACACTCTCCACTTCTCTCTCCATTCTCTCCCAGCCCCTCTCCCGCCCCTCCATATCCCACCTCCTTTTTGTTAGCCAAATACGGGTTACTTTAGAATTGGCCCTACTTTGGCAGCCCCTGCGCTGCCTGTGTGTGTGTGTGTGTGTGCGTGTGTGCGTGTGTGCCTGCGCGTGTATTTCTCACTTGCTAATGATTGTGTGTTGATAGAGTGATGCAGTGGCCTCATTAGCCTTTGTTTAGAAGGTGTTAAAAGGGAAATCTGCATCGGGAAAGCGGCGGTTTACACAGCAGCCCGGCTGAACACCTCGAGCCAAGGGGCTGGGGGGCGGGGACGGTGCCCACCCCCCAGGCCCCCACCCTTCCCCCAGGCGCCCACCGCCGCGGACCCCGGGAGGGAGGAGGGGTCCGGAGAAAGCGACCCCAGCTCCTTCCTTCCTCCCAAGGCGAGTATGTTTACCCTGCTGGGCACCCTTCCGCTCCGCGGGGACCACTGCGGAATCGCGCTCTCTAAAACTCCTCTGAACTGCCCCGCAGTGCGCGGCGGCCTTTTCCGCCAGGTTTCTTGGGGAGGGGGAAGGGGAGGACAGAGTGCCTCCCCTTCGAAAAAATTCCAGGGGATGTTTTTGAGGGTGGGGGGTGAGGTATCTTATTTTAGAGGCAAATACAAATCGGTCCTCAGAAGCCGGGGTCTTCTGGGAGGTTGGTTGGGGGTGAGCTCCCTGTACCCCGATGCCCATGTGGGGGCCCCAGGCTTTAGGGAACCTGCGAAGAGGCCTCTTTCTTTCCTCCTAAGGCATTCACAGACAGCCACAGGAAGAGCCTTCCGTGCGTGGGCGGGGGTTGGAGAGGGTTCATTCTTAAACTTTCTTTCCCGGGTCTACCCCTACCCTAGGGCTCCACTTCGGGAACAAATTCCGTGAGAATAAAATCATAGCTAGGCTGGCCTACTTCCCTAAAGCTTGGTGGAAGCGAGTAACTTTATTGAGTCTGGGCTAGAGGGTGTGTGTGTGTTTGTGTGCGTGTGCGTGTTTGGGGGGTGTTTGTTTACATATGTGTGTGGGATTTGGCGAGTGAGCTTCGTGCACGGCATTTTTCACCCTCTGGAAAAAGCCAGATTTCGGGAAGGGTAGAACGTGAGAAGAATCCCTTTTATCCTGGCTCCTACGAAAGGAACCAGAAAAAAAAAATAACACACATTTTGAGCAGCCTCTGTGGGTGCAGCTCGTTGAACTCGGAGCCAGACGCTTTTCCTGGCGAAATGGAGAAAAAAAACACAGCGGAAACGGTGCGCAGGGTTGGGGAGTATAGATTCTGATTGCAACGTAATTCCGCAAGCTTTTTTATTTTTTATTTTTCCCGGGACGCGGTTGCGTCGGAAGAAACGCTTTCTAATCTTTCTACCTCCCTGGATTTGAAGTTGCGGGTCTTGGGGCGAGGCTTAGCTGGTCTGGGGGTCCTTGCGTGTCCACAGCCCCGGATACGCACCCGCGAAACGTTCGACATCGCCGCTTTTTGGTTTTGTTTTGTTTTGTTTTTGTCGAAGGCGAGGCGTTGTCTGGGGACAGATCGCGGCCGGCTGGGGCCTCGGGCAGTGACAGTGAAACGAATTCCAAACCCATTCTGAACTTGCCATGGCGCTCTCCTGCCCTCCAACACCCACCCAAACACCGTGTAGGCAGAAGCGAGGTTCCCCGTGAAGCCGAGTTAAAATCGGCAGCTGAGATGCAGTGGGATGGGATCATAGTCGAGTTCGGAGGATGCGGGGAGAGAATAGAAAAATCTCCATCGTTCTGCTCTGCTCTGCTCTCTCTTTCTTTCTCCCCTAAGCAGGTTTGCCGGAGAAGGCAGGGGTGAGCCACGGTGGCGGCCCGGCTGTGCACCGGCGCCGGAGTTTGGACCAAGACAAAGACAGGAGCTGTCCGCGGTGCTGAATCGGCGGCGCCGTCGCCAGGGCAAGAGGGCTTCTGTAGTCAGCCCTCTGCTCATTTACTCCCCATCCTTCCAGCTCCCCTTCGCTCTGTGACTCTTGCCTTCCCCTGAACTTATTTCCCTTTTGGGGGCTCACCTTAGAACCTGCGCCCTGTACACAGGTGTATATACATATATCAAAGAACAAAACGATTGATAGAAAACGGCGTCTTCTCCTTTCTTCCCAAATAAATGATGTTAGAAAGGTTTATTTTAACTGTACTCTAAAACGGAGAGAAACGGATATTTCTACTCCTAAATAAATGGAAATTCATGTTAAAAACAATAGAGCTAACCTATAACAAATGCCACGAATCTGCCCTCTGATTTATTCCGATAAAGAGGCAAGGGGTTTAGAAATTTTAGTTTTGGGAATATCATATCCCTGGCATCTTAACTTCTTGGGTAGAAAAACATAAGAGCTGGAAGGCGGGCCGGGGGGACTGGTGGTGAACAGACTAAGGCACCTGCCTACGTGAAGAAAGATAGCTTGTGAAGGCCAAAGTGATGGACGTGAAGTTGACTTAACCCTTTGAGACAGAGATGAGATCTGTAAGGATGTCAGTCTTCAGGATCAGTAGTAAGAAGGAAGTGATTCCTTTGGAAAGTTTGGGTACAAAAGAGTTAATCTGGTGCTTAATTTTCTAAATGTTCATGGTGTTACCTAGACACCTGGTATGGTGCATAACCAAGTGTGTTCCTCTGTTCAAATTAGTATGCAGTACTTGCCTAAATAAGTTTGTGCAGGGTAGGAAAAAAAAATCACATTTTCCCTCCCTCGTGGGGGAGCACTCATTTTAGTGCACAGAGAGCTGTGTATGTTTCTTCTGGCATCTCATAGATACACTGCCTCCTAGAGAGCCTAGATGCCTTAGGGCCACATCTTCATTTGGTCTTCTCAGCACCCTCCAGGCCTCCCCACTGCAGGAGTGTCAGCTACGCCCAGTTGTTAGTATTGCCAATACATATGAAGGGGGAGGGGTCCTTGTGAGTTCAATGGAATACAATAAGTCCGGCTCCCTACCTGAACATTGAAGAGCTAATTTGTCCACAAAGGCAGAGGAACCAGAATTCTCAAACCCAAAGGATTTGCAATAAAGGGTTGTATCTTTGGGTTAGGGGAGTGACACTCCAGTTTCTCTAGACCCTGACTGTTATCTTTTCACTTAAACACCCTTAGATCTTTAATTAGGACCAATGCGGTCACTCCTTTGGACCGTGCACCTCTATCCCTGTCAGAATGCAGAGCCACATGGTACTAGGAGAGACATCCTGACCTTCGGTGGGTGAAGGATAAATTTTGTTCAAAATCCATTTATTTAGTGATCATTCTGTACATCTGGTTCCTTGATCTTCATTGCAAATCTAAAAATTAGTAGATATATATCATGGCCCTATTTTATGGGTGAGGAAACTGAGGCCCAGAAATGTTTATTAAGTTGCTTATAGGTATGCTGTGAAGGCCTGTGATTCTAACCCAGATCCCATTGGCTTTGGAGACTGTGCTTACTCTAATAACCCATGATATTAGGGCCACATAGATAGTTACATCGTGGTTACAATGGTATATATATATTTAGCACAGTCCCATTGAATTCCCTGGCCATCATGGCCTGTGGTCTAGACTTGAATTTGGCTTAAGTCCTAAATTCGAAAGGAAGGAGTGAAAATGGTGAGGACAGAGGCTCTCATTTCATGTGGGTTGGGTGGGCATTTCGCAGAATGGGACCAGCTTAATATGAAAATCTCTTGGACCCACACTTAGGAGTCATCCTTGATTTCCCCTTTCTCTCCTGCCTCACACACAATCCATCAGCAAGTTCAGTTAGCTCTGCCTCCAAAATATATTCCAACCCATCTAATTCTCATCTTTTCCTCCATTATCACCCCGGTCCAAGCCACCACCATCTCATCTGTTTTATAGCAGTAGCCTCCTGACCAGGCTTCGTGATTCTTCTATCCTTGCCCTCGTCTGCAATCTAGTCTCCACACTATAACTAAACTTATATTTTAAAATCATAAATCAGGTCTTGTCATTCTGCTTTTAACCCTCCAACAACTCCCCACTGCACTTGGAATAAAATCCATACTCCTCACCCTGGTCAGCAGGGCTCTTTGTGATTGGTTTTTGCTCACCTCGCCCCCACCCCTGCTGTGGCTCACACAGACCTAGTTTTTCTCACCTCAAGACCTTTGCACTTGGCTTCCCCTCTGCCCTCAGATTCTTACACGGTTGGCTCCCTTTTGTCATTTAGATCTCAGCTCAAATGTCAGCTCTTCAAAGAAACCTCTCCTGACCACCTTGTCTAAAAGCACCCCATCCCCAGTCACTCTCTAGCCCTCCTCTCTATTTTCTTTGTAGCTTTTATCAATATCTAGAATTATTCTATTTATATGTTTAGGAGCATATTGTGTATTTCTTAATAAAATATCAGTTCCATGAGGGCAGAGAGACTGTGTTTGTCTTCCTCACTGTTGAATCCCCAATGCCTAGCTCAGTACCTGGAACATAGTTGTTCAATACATATTTGTTGACTGAATGAATAATGAATGAATACATAGAGAGAGCTACAGAAGTGAATGGAGATGGATGGGCAGAGCTGAGACAAGACTGAGCTTTATTTGCCCATCTTCTGAGGTCTGCAAATGGAGCAGCTGGCTGGGTAGGTTTCCAGTTTGGAAAGAGGATGAAAGAAAAGCTTGTCCAAGGACCCCAAGAGAGTGCAGTCATTGGGTGGATTCTTCAGACTAGATACAGAATCACACTGGGGTGGAGAAACAGGTCTATGGCCTCAGAGAGTGATTTTTATTGTTCTTGCTGGGTCTGAAATCTCCACTTGGTTACAAAAAAACAAAAAAGAGTGATAGTGGAAAACACAATGAATCAAGAAGACATCTAAATTACACAATTTTTGGAAAGGTTACCAGTCCCATCTGTGGGGGAGCTGATGGAGTATAGTGTTAACATCCAGACTCTGGGACCCGGTGCTCCTAGGTTGGAATCTGGCTTCATCACTTACCAGCTGCGCAATAGACGGCAAGTCACTTAGCTTCTTTGTGCCTCAGTTTCCACATTTGAGGGATGGAGATAAAAGTGTATACTTGTTTTTATGGCAGCTGTCACATAAAAAAGGTGTATGTCTGTCTCAGAGAGTAGCCATGAGGGATTGTTCTGGTCTGTTTTATTTGTGTTAGAGCCTTGTATAGGAGAAAAAAAGGAAGCAGAGTAGTAAGAGATGTGGGAAGGCAATGGAGCAAAGAAGCTGAGATGCAATGGAGCAAAGAAGCTGAGATGCAAAGGGGAAAAGATGAGACTTACTGTTTAAGAGCTCATCTCCTTCAAGAGCTCTTCTCTAACCTGTGGAGGTAGAAGAGGGCTCTGAAGTTCGAGGAGCTGGCTCAGAGTCCTAATAGCTCCCATGCTAACCCGCTCATGAATGGCAGGTGGGAATGCCCAGTCTCCCTGAATCTCAGTCTCCTAATCTGTTAAATGGGGCAGTAATGGTGCCTGCCTTAGAGAGTTATCGGGATCACTTAGGGAAATGATATTTGGGAAACTGGGAAGCACCCTGCGCAGTAGCTGGTGTTACTGGTTCTTGTTTGGGGGCGACTTTCTTTATTCTTTACAAAAACAAAGGTTTTTTTTTTTGTTTGTTTTTTTTTTTTTTTTTTTTTTTTTAAGGTGAAAGTAAGTGAATTCATTTTGTTGGACCTTGAAATAGTTACAGAAAGAAGGTGAGGGTTGTCTTCTTGGAGAGAGGTGTAGAGAGCTATGTGCTTGGAGTTATGAAAGGACCTTTCAATATCCAGTCTGAGGGCTGGGGCTGGCCTACATTCACACAGAGCTCATTCCCATAGGTTTCATCTGAGCCACTGTCACCCTGCAGGGGAGCTTTCCTGTACATAACAGAAGCATTCTGCCAAGATGTGTGTCCATTCCATGTCTCCTACCTTTTACCCCTTGAACAAAACTCAATAATACTGAACAAAACTCAATAATACTGAGCCCTACTATGAGAAAGGGCTTGTGCTGGGACTGGGGGATGGTGTTTATAAAGGTAAATTAGAAACGTGCAATGCATTCTCCTTCATTTGTTCATTTGGTAAACATGTATTGGACACCTACTGTGTGTACCCAGGAATGTACCAGAGGCTGCAGAAGCCACTGTGAATGAGCACCTCCCACCACCCCTACAAGCCGCTCATAGCCTAGCAGAGGAGACCTACACATCAACACAAATTTCTGCACATCTACACGTTACTCTGGATATCAGAGAAAGAAGGGCTATTTATTCATTTCTTCACCAAAAAGTGTATGAAGCTGGATGCCTTTGGTTCAGTTATTCACTGTGAGGCTCATTTTCCTCATTTGTAAACCAGGAAAAATAATAATGATAAAAGAAACTAATAACCTCATGGAGTTGTTGGGAGGATTAAAAGAGAAGATGAATGTAAGGCGCTTAGCACAGTGCGTGGCACAAGGCAAATGCCCAACTTATGATGGCTTCAATAAATTATTAGTGATGAAATATTAAGTAATAACAATAACATTACAGACTTGCTGAATAGTTGTTTGGAATGGATGCATGAAAGTGCCTTGTCTACAAAAAGCAATCAATACATATTTACAGAATGAAATCGTGCTCTTATTAAGAAAAATAGGAAGGGGCGTGCCTCCGTGTGAAGGAGGAGGATATGAGAACTTCCTGGATCAGATCTCCAGGGATACTAATGTGATCTATTCAGGGTTAAAGAAAGTCCTTTTCTCCCCCTAAAGCCAGCAGGTACTTCTGCCTTCCCTCCCTCTTCTCTTTCACCTTCCACCAACCACTGTTAGCCTGTGTGTCTCTTTCCCTGTCCTGTGCCCTCCTCTTTTGGGAAGCTGCCTTTACATCAGTGGTTCTCCCTGGGAGAGTAGGAAAGGGAATTTTGTTTCCCAAGGAACATTTGGCAATGCCTAGAGACATGTTTGGTTGACACAATTGAGCGGCGATGCTACTGTAGATAGAGGCCAGGGATGCTGCTCAACACCCTACAATATACAGAAGGGTGCCCTGCTTCTCCTGCAGCCCCAGAATTATTCAGCTCAAAATGTCAATAGTGCAGAGGTGAAGATAACCTGCCTCACATCCTGTGGCTGGTAAGAAGTCCAGGTTCCCCTGCCCAGCCCCACTGAACGTCCCACTGGGAAGGGGGCGTGTCACTCCCAGCCAGGCCCCGCCCACTCCCCCGAGCCAGTGGGGGATCCCTGGCTGGTCAGAGTTCCAGGGCCAGCTGCTGCATGGGCTTTTCCAAGACGGCTCTCTCCTGGTGGGCAAATGTGAAAACCTCTCAGAGCCTCTTTGCCTTTCTCCCTCTTTCTAGGAGGCTTTGGCATTTTTGAGGTCCTGAGGAAACCAGACCTCGGAACCTCAGAAGGTGCCATTGGGTCCCTCTCTGGTGAGGGCTGATCCAGCTATTTTGAACATAGCTCTCAGCCTGGCCAAGTGCCCTGTGGAGTCTGCAGGCGCGGAGTGCGCAGAGGTGGCCAGGCGGTCGGGGACCAGATGATTGTAAAGTTTGAGAGGCATTACAAGCCCTTCTGGTCTAAAAGATGTCCCCCTTCTGATCTGTTTCAGTGAAAGGCATCTCCACCGTTAGCATCACTTCTTGGGCGATCTTGGGAAGGTAAGCAGCAGTGACAACTTGTCTGGAGATTGCATGTGCTGGGCACTGTGCAAAGCGTTTCCCATGTGTCATCAGCGTAGGTGCTGTTATTCCACCCATTTCACAGATGAGGAAACTGAGGTGCAGAGAGGTTGAGCAACTCTTCCAGGATTTTGCAGCCAGTCATTAGCAAAGCCAAGATTGAATCCAGAGCTGTGGATGGTAACTCGCCAGTACCTTCTTCCAACAGGGATGTTTTTATTAGATTAATGTTATGTTGCCTAAATAGGCCACTCCCTTGCTATGTGAACTTGGGGGAATCACTCTACCTCTCTGGGCATGACTTTGTGGAGATCATGGATCAGCAACCCTGACGCTGCAATGGCTTGACTAGGGTATTAATCAGTTTATTTGAACTGATCATTGTTCTCCCTTCCCCATCCCCTTTACTGGATGAGAGGAGTGATCCCTTTAAGGCAAATTCTGACAGCCTAAACCTCAAGCCCTTCTTTCCATCATTACTCCCACCTTACAGGCATCTGAAGCCCAGAGATTGGAATTTGGCTGCCTTGGTGTTTTACACAAGGTGGCAAAGAGGGAGGGGATAGAAACCCAGGTATGCAAAGAGCAACCCAGGGCTGTGGGCATTATTCAGTCAATGGCTTGTTTCTTCCCTCCTTCAAAGATTTCTCCTGTCGGCTTCATCACCTGAGGTCAGGAGTTTGAGACCAGCCTGGCCAACATGAAGAAAACCCATCTTTACTAAAAATACAAAAATTAGCTGGGCGTGGTGGCACACGCCTACAGTCCTAGCTACTCGGGAGGCTGAGGTGGGAGAATCACTTGAATCCGGGAGGTGGAGGCTGCAGTGAGCCAAGATTGCACCATTGCACTCCAGCCTGGGCAACAGAGCGAGACTCTGTCTCAAAAAGAAAAAGAATCAAACTGAATCAGCAGGTATTTATTGAGCCTCAAGACATGTGGTGAGGGGCGGGAAGCAGGAAGATGAATCAGACTCCGTTCTTGCCCCAGGAGTTCAATAGGGAAGATTAAATATGAAACCGGGAAAAGATATGAAATGACCCAAAGAAGGGAGCTTGCAGTTCCAACCAGGCTCAGTGGTGCACATAAATAGAGTGGCCGCTGATTGTATAGGTTCCCTGGAGACATCGAGAAGTGGGAGGAGAGGAGGAAGTTTGGTTTCTGCTCCAGTGAAAAAGAACAGACCTGTTCCTTCCTAGCTGTGAGACTGTGGGCAGGTCACTGGACTTGTACACTCTGCACAGCTTTTCTAATCTGCAACCCTCACTGTCCTCAGAGGCAAATTTTGAGAGAGTAGGTAGAAAGAACATCAGCCAGTGTCAGGGACAAGCCACAGTCAGCATTCAGAGGCCTGGTTCTGCCTTGGGGCTTACTGTGCGGCTTTGGGAAAGTTCCTAAACCTGTCTGTTCCACCCTTCAATCTGTGAATTAGGACTTGCATGTACCCAGCCCAACTTAACATTGGCCAGAGCTTCATGGAGAACTATATTAGAGCCATCTGAAGTGTAATGACTGATATTTGGCAGACATAGAGTTCTGTTTCCTTCTGAGGGCAAACTGATCATGAAGAGGAGACACTCAGAGACCAGGTCTTCTCCAGGAATGCTGAGCCAAGATGGGAACCAAAGGGAGGGTTTGGTGGAGTTGGCCCATGGAATTGAGGGTTGTTCTCTGTCTCTCTCCTTACCTGGGGCTTGGAGCAAAGAGATGTGGAAACCTCACCCATAAATAAATAAATAGATGTCCCTGAAGCAGGGCTTATGTGTACAGATCTGGAGAGAGAACTCAGTCATGGGTCAACCAACAAACATCTATTAGGAGAAAAATACATGCCAGGCCTTGAGTGCAGCTTGCTGTGGATGCAAAGATGTTGCAGATTCTTGTCTTCGAGATCTCATAGCTTAAGGAGACACCACCCACGACCTGGCTCCTCAGTGTCAGTGCTATCTACTCAACTTCACTGAACAGATTCCAGGAGGGCCCACATACCCCTCAAACTTGGTGTTATCAGTGCTGAATCATCACTTTCCCCTCCCTATACCTGCTGCCTCTGTGGCCACTGTCATGTGCTCAGCTGCCTGGGCCAGAAACCCTGCTGGCTCCTTCTCTTTCATTGCACCTCGGATCCATCCCAAATCCTGTTGATTCCCTCTCCTTCACGTCTCTTACCTACCCATGGTCATGCCTCAGTTCACACCAAAGCCATCTCTTGCCATGACGTTTGGTTCTCACCCTTTCTCTTCCAATCCATTCTTCCTGCCCCAGCCAGAGTGATTTTGTCGCAGAATAAAACTGACTAGGTCACTCATGTGCTTATAACCTGCTCCCTTGTTGCTGTCAGGATAAAATCCCAACCCCATAGTTGGTTTCCAAGCCCCTGTCCCCTTCCTTTATATCATCTCTTGCATCTTTTCTCCCCCAGTTTTCTATCGTTTGACTGCATTCTCCAGTGTGTTCACTCCCTTCTGAGCCTGTTGTTCCTTTGATCTTAACTATTCTTCCTCCCACTTCCACCTACTTATCTTGCTTTTTGGGTCTCCTCTGAGACAAATCCCCTTTAGGAAACCTTCCATACCCCCATAGCTCAGCTGTCTATTTCCCAGCAGGGCACTGAGCTCACGGAGGGCTGGGGCTGGCCTCTACCCACCCCTCCTACCAGCATCCAGCCCAGTGTCTGGCTTATAGCAGATGCTAAGTAAATAACCAGGGGATGAGTTAATGCAAGGGTCCAACAACCAGTGACCTAGGCATTTTTAGGAGATGGGGAGATCTGTGAAGTTTTTGTGGGGATTCAGGGTTTCTTTGTGGGGGGGTCCAGCTTGACTGAGGAACAGTCGATGTAGAATAAACTGCATATATTTAAAGTGTACAATTTGATGAGTTTTGACATGCACATGCCTGAGAAACTATCAAGGTACACACCTGACACCTCCCCAAAGTCACCTCCTGTCCCTTTATAATCCCTTCTTCCTTCTCCTCCCTGCCTCCACCTCTGGGCAACCATGGATCTGTCTCCTGTCACTATGGCTTAGTTTGCATTTTCTAAACTTTTATAGAAATGGAATCATTCTGTATGTATTTTTTCGTGTCTGGCTTCTTTTTCTCAGGCTTTGGCCTGAACTAAGACAGGGCCACGGGTAGGTGAGAAGTGTGAAAGAGAGGGAATTAACAGGGTTTGGGATGGATCCGAGGTGCAGTGACAGGGAAGGGGCCAGCAGGGTTCCTTGGTCAGAGTTGGTTCGGAGCTATGTAATGAAGGATGAGGTATGATTAGACAGGAAGTGGAGGGCATTCTTGTGAGAAGAGAACAATGTGACAAATCCAAAAGTAGAAAACTTTGAGGTAACTAGACCAGGCTGTTGTTCATTCACTCAACAAATATTTATTGAGCTCCAACTATGTTCTAGGCACTCTGCTAGGGACAGGGCTGGAGTGGCATGCTGGGGGTCTTCTTTTCGCTTCCTTACATCCACTCCCTGACCTTTCTTTGCCTGGCCTGGGAGACTGACCCATTTGGATAGCATCCGTGGACTCTCATTTCACTGGCTTCCCACTGGGCTTGGCCAATGGACATTCCTGGTGGGTTGAGAGCTATTCCTCTGGCCGCAACTCCTGTCCATTGACTCTCTCTACTGCATGACATCATTGTTCCAGTGCTTCTCTGGGCAAAGCTGGGGCTCACCTTTTGGAGGCTTGGTAGAAAGCACCAGAAAATCATCTTGGGGTGGAGACAGGTTTTTCTGGAGCCCTTTCTTCAGCATCCCAGGGTGGCAACCGTGTGAGTAGCTGGGAGTCTCCTTGGATGACACTCAGGGACTCATGGCCTCCTTTGTGTAATCTCCAAACCAGACCCACCCCAAGGCCTTCCCACAGAGGAAATGCACCTTCAGGGTTTCTGGGACTGAGGTCCCAGCCCTGCCTGCAGGAACAATTCCCAAATGCTCAGAAAGAGATTTCCTTCCTTCCTTCCTTCAAACCTACCTACCTTCCTTCCTTCAAACCTTCCTTCCTTCAAACCTTCCTTCCTTCCTTCCTTCCTTCCTTCCTTCCTTCCTTCCTTCCTTCCTTCCTTCCTTCTTTCTTCCTTCCTTCCTTCCTTCTCTCTTTCCCTTTCTTTCTTTCTTTCTTTCTTTCTTTCTTTCTTTCTTTCTTTCTTTTTTGAGACAGAGTCTTGCTCTGTCACCCAGGCTGGAGTGCAGTGGTGCAATCTCGGCTCACTGCAAGCTCCGCCTCCCGGGTTCCCGCCATTCTCCTGCCTCAGCCTCTCCGAGTAGCTGGGACTACAGGCACCCACCACCACGCCCGGCTAATTTTTTGTGTTTTTAGTAGAGACAGGGTTCCACCGTGGTCTCGATCTTCTGACCTCGTGATCCTCCCACCCTGGCCTCCCAAAGTGCTGGGATTACAGGCGTGAGCCACCACGCCTGGCCCCTTTCTTTCTTTCTTTTTCTTTCTTTCTTCTCTCTTTCTTTCTTTCTTTCTTTCTTTCCTTTCTTTCTTTCTCTTTCTTTCTTTCTCTCTATCCTTCCATCCTTCCTTCTTCTTCTTTCTTTCTTTCTTCCTCTCTCTTTCTTTCTCTCTCTCCTTCTTTCCTTCCCTCCTTCCTTCCTTCCTTCTTTCTTACTTTCTCTCTTTCTTTCTCTGTCTTTCTCTTTCTTTCTTTCTTTCTCTCTCTCTCTTTCTTTCTTTCTCTCTCTCCTTCTTTCCTTCCCTCCTTCCTTCCTTCTTTCTTTCTTACTTTCTCTCTTTCTTTCTCTCTCTTTCTCCTTCCTTCCTTCCTTCCTTCCTTCCTTCCTTCCTTCCTTCCTTCCTTCCTT
>NW_026652287.1:19330014-19423805 GCF_009828535.3 Hylobates moloch | reverse complement strand
CTTCCTTCCTTCCTTCCTTCCTTCCTTCCTTCCTTCCTTCCTTCCTTTCTTGTTGAATGGCTTTGACAAAAATGCTAATAGTGGTATGAACAATAAGGTCCAGGCTGAGGTGTTCTCAAATGGAGATGAAGAACTTGTTGGGAACTGGAGCAAAGGTGACTCTTTCTATGCTTTAACAAAGAGACTGGTGGCATTTTGACCCTGCCCTAGAGATTTGTGAAACTTTGAACTTGAGAGAGATGATTTAGGGTATCTGGTGGAAGAAATTTTTAAGCAGCAAAGCATTCAAAATGTGACTTGGGTGCTGTTAAAAGCATTCTGTTTTAAAAGGGAAATGGAGCATAAAAGTTCAGAAAATTTGCAGCCTGATGATGCAGTAGAAAATAAAAACCCATTTCCTAGGGAGAAATTCAAGCCAGCTGCAGAAATGTGCAAAGGTAGGAAGGAGCCTAATGTTAATCCCAAAGACCATGAAGAAAATGTCTCCAGGCCATGTCAGAGACCTTCACAACAGCCCCTCCTATCACAGGCCAGGAGGCCCAGGAGGAAAAAGTGGTTTTGTGGGCTGGGCCCAGGGTCCCTGTGCGGTGTGCAGTCTAGGCACTTGGTGCCCTGTTTCCCAGCCACTCCAGCCATGGCTGAAAGGAGCCAATGTACAGCTCAGGCTGTGGCTTCAGAGGGTGGAAGCCCCAAGCCCTGGCAGCTTCCATGAGGTGTTGAACCTGTGGATGCACAGAAGTCAATAATTGAGGTTTTGGAACCTCTGCCTAGATTTCAGAAGATATATGGAAATGCCTGGATGCCCAGGCAAAAGTTTACTGCAGGGACGGGGCCCTCATGGAGAACCTGTGCTAGGGCAGTGTGGAAGGGAAATATGGGGTGGGAGCCACCACACAGAGTCCCTTCTGGGGCACTACCTACTGGAGCTGTGAGAAGAGGGCCACCATCCTCCAGACCCCAGAATGCTAGATCCACTGACAGCTTGCACCATGAGCCTGGAAAAGCCATAGACACTCAATGCCAGCCCATGAAAGCAGCCAGGAGGGGGGCTGTACCCTGCAAAGCCACAGGGGTGGAGCTGCCCAAGACCTTGGGAACCCACCTCTTCCATCAGCATGGCCTGGATGTGAGACATGGAGTCAAAGGAAATCATTTTGGAGCTTTAAAATTTGACTGTCCTTCTGGATTTTGGACCTGCATGGGCCCTGTAACTCCTTTGTTTTGGCCAATGTCTCCCATTTGGAATGGCTGTATTTACCCAATGCCTATATTCCCATTGTATCTAGGAATTAACTAGCTTGCTTTCGATTTTACAGGCTCATGGGTGGAAGGGACTTGCCTTGTCTCAAATGAGATTTTGGACTGTGGACTTTTAGGTTAATGCTGAAATGAGTTAAGACTTTGGGGGACTGTTGGGAAGGCATGATTGGTTTTGAATGTGAGGACATGAGATTTGGAGGGGTCAGGGGTGGAATGATATGGTTTGGCTGTGTCCCCATTCAAATCTCAACTTGAATTGTATCTCCCAGAATTTCCACATTGTTGTAGGAGGGACCCAGTGGGAGGTAACTGAATCCTGGAGGCTGATCTTTCCCATGCTATTCTCATGACAGTGAATAAGTCTCGTGAGATCTGATGGGTTTATCAGTGGTTTCCACTTTTGCTTCCTCCTCATTTTTCTCTTGCTGCCGCCATGTAAGAAGTGCCTTTTGCCTCCTGCCATGATTCTGAGGCCTCCCCAGCCATGCGGAACTGTAAGTCCAATTAAAGCTTTTTTCTTCCTAGTCTTGGGTATCTCTTTATCAGCAGTGTGAAAACGGACTAATACAGCATTTCACTTCTGTTGCCCACGCTGGAGTTCAGTGGCATGATCACAGCTCACTGTAGCCTTGACTTCCTGGGCTCAGGTGATCCTCCTGCCTCCGTCTCCTGAGTAGCTGGGACTACAGGCATTCACCATCAGGCCTGGCTTTTTTTTTTTTTTTTTTTTTTAGTAGCGATGGCATTTTGCCATGTTGCCCAGGCTGGGTCTTGAACTTCTGGCCTCAAGCAATTCATCTGCCTCAGCTTCCCAAAGTGCTGGAATTATAGGTGTGAACCACTGCCCCAACTTTTAAGCTGAGACCAGGATGACATCAACAAGCCAGCCTTGGGAAGATCCAGGGAGAGTGTTCCTGGTAGAAGAAACAGTTGTGGTTGACAGAAGGGGAGAATTGGAATCAGATCATGTGGGGTGTTGTGGGGAATCATGGGGGGCCTGGATTCTATCTGTCTGCAGTAGGGTCATCAGAACCCCCAGGAGATAGGGGGGCCAGAGAATCCACTTTTCAAATCAGTTTTCCTGGAGACTCTGATGTGCAGCCAGCTTTGAGACTCTCTAGACAAGAGGACCTTTGGGGCATTCTCTAATGCCAGCTGTCTCTCTCTCGCTCGCTACTTCTTGTCCCCAAGGAGCCTGCCTTTCTGGAATGAGGAGAGGAGAAAGCTTGAGGCAATCTGGAATATTTTCATTGTTGTCTTCTCATCTCCCACTCCCTGCCTTTGCTAATTCTTCTAGGGAAAGCTTTTAAAATAGGGGAAGGACATGAGATTAGAGATGAAGAAGGCTTGTGCATCCCACTCCTTCTGGCTGGAGGTTTGAGAAATACTTTCCTACAAAGCAGTAAGGGGCAATGTAGTTCTGTTTGTGAGTGAGAACCTGGACAAGGAAGTGGCAGGACTGGCTGGTACCAAATGCAAATATGGGGCCCCTTGCTTGACTGTGATTAAGAGTTTCAAGATGGTGGCAGTGGAGCATTAAAACCAGGTATGGGGGGCCTTCCGAACTAGGCCCTGTGTGACTATGCAGGTTGTGCACCTACAAAGCTGGTCCTGGAGGGAGGAGACAGCAGGCAGGGTGACACGGGAAGAGAAGGAGAGAGGTGAGGGAACCAGGTGCGGTGGCTCACGCCTGTAATCCCAGCACTTTGGGAGGCCGAGGCAGAAGGATCATTTGAGATCAGGAGTTCAAGACTAGCCTGGCCAACATGGTGAAACCCGTATCTACTAAGACAGAAAAATTAGCCAGGTATGGTGGTACATGCCTGTAATCCCAGCTACTCAGGAGGCTAAGGCACGAGAACCACTTTAACCTAGGAGGCAGAGGTTGCAGTGAGCTGAGACTGCACCACTGTACTCCAGCCTGGGCATCAGAGAGGGACTCTGTCTCAAAAAACAGAAACAAAAACAAAACCCACAAAAAAGCAAAACAACAAAGGCCTCACACAGTCACCTTGGTGAATTATGGCTCCTGGAGGGCTTTCTGCTACCAGACATGGAGGCAGCCCTTGACTTACTTTATCCCAATTCAGCCTCCCAATAACCCCTGGGGTAGTGCCATCATGATCTCGACTCAACAGAAGAGAAAACTGAGGCCCCGAGAGCTGAGGTCGCAATCCCAAGGTCACAGAGCTAGGAGTGGGGCAAATCTGCAATTTGAACACAGGTTCCCAGACCCAGAGCCCTCACTCCAAGCCACTATTCTACTCCTAAAGTCCCCAAAGCCAGACTGGCATAGGGGAGGTGTAGAGGCCAACGTCCTAGGCTGGAGCCCTTGTTCTCATGGTGTCCCTGAGACACCTTGGGTACATTGTACTCTGACTGTTATGGTCGTGAGCCCAGAAAAAGGCAGTGGCTTCCTCCTGGCCTCCCTGCTGCCGTCTTTGCCCCTTCTGGGCTAATCTCTGTCCAGCAGTGATTATTACTATTATAATTTTTGAGACAGGGTCTCGCTCTGTCCCCAGAGTAGAGTGCAGTGATGTGATCATGGCTCACTGCAGCCTTGACCTCCTGGGCTCAAGTGATCCTCCCACCTTAGCCTCCCAAATATTGGGGTTACAGGCGTGAGCCACTGTGCCCAGCCAATTATTATTTTTTATTGTGACTATGGTATAATACATATAACATAAAATTTGTCATTTTAACCATTTTTTTCCTTTTTTAAATTCAAGAATAATAAAATATTTTAACCATTTTTAAGGGTGCAGTTTGGTGGCATTAAGTACATTCACAATGTTATGCAACCATCACCATCTAGTTCCCAAACTTTATTACCCCTAACAGAAACTCTGTTTCCCTGAAGCAATAACTTCTCATTTCCCTCGCCCCCTAGCAACTTCTGGTTTACATTCTGTCTCTCTGCATTTGCCTATTCCAGGTATTTCATACACGTGGAATCACATAATAGTTGTCCTTTAGTGACCAGCTTATTTCACATAGTATAATGCTTTCCAGGTTCTTTCATGTTGTAGTGTGTGTCTGGACTTTGTTCCTTTTTATGGCTGAATCATATTCCAGGGTATAGATAGACCACATCTGTTTATCTATTCATTTGATGACAGACATTTAGGCTGTTTCCGCCTTTTGTCCATTATAAGTAATGCTGCCATGAATATGTATATGCAGTGATCTGTGTGAGTCTTGGTTTTTAATTCTCTCTCTCTCTAGAATATCTCTATTTATAGACTATGTATGTATGTATGTATCTATCTATCTATCTATTATCTATCTATCTATCTATCTATCTATCTATCTATCTATCTATCTATCTATCTATCTATCTATCTATCTATCTATCTATCTATCTATCTATCTATCTATCTTCTATCTATCCATCTATCTATCTATCATCATCATCTATCTATCTATCCATCTATCTATCGAGAGAGACAGAGGCTCGCTCTGTCACCCAGGCTGGAGTGCAGTGGTGCGATCTCTGCTTACTGCAACCTCCGTCTCCCAGGTTCAAGTGATTTTCTTGTCTCAGCCTCTTGAGTACCTGGGACTGCAGGTTGCTGGGACTACAGGCATGTACCACCACACCCAGCTAATTTTTGTATTTTTAGTAGAGACAGGGTTTCACCATGTTGTCCAGGCTGGTCTTGAACTCCTGACCTCAGGCGATCTGCCTGCCTCAGTCTCCCAAAGTGTTGGGATTACAGGCGTGAGCCACTGTGCCCAGACTCAGGTTTTTAATTCTCTCAGGCATATGCTGAGAAAGCAGTGATGTGGGCAACGTTAAGTCAGATCCTATCACTTTCTTGTGGTGGATCCCAACACGCTTGAATAAAATCCAAGCTGCCCCCATGCCCAGGCTTCTCCTGCCCGACTGCCCTCATTCCCCTACTCTCTCCTCTTTTTCCTCTGCTCCAGTCACCCGGCCTCCCTGCTGCCCTCACAGCCATGCACATGCCTACCTCTGGGCCTTTGCACTAGCTGTTCTCTCTGCCTATAAACCAGCTGGCCTCAAGTACCCAAGGGGCTGAGTCTCCCGTTTTAACTCTGGCCTCTGTTCAAATGTCATCTTCCCAGAGAAGTCCTCCCTGACATCCTTGTTCAAAACAGTATAGCTCCCCTTCCTTCCTCTCTCTCTCTCTCTCTCTTTCTTTCTTTTTTTGAGATGGGGTCTCACTCTGTTGCCCTGGCTGGACTGCAGTGGCACAATCATAGCTGACTGCGTCTTCCTCCACCTCCTGGGCTCAAACAATCCTTCCATCTCAGCCTCCTGCTAGTTGGAACTACAGACACAATGAAGCTCTTTTCTTCCTGGCACTCCCTTCCATCTGAAGGTGTCATTCATGTATTTGTTTTTCTCACCCCCTAGAATGTCAGCGTCGGGTGAATCCTTGCATCTCAAGGCCTCGCCCAATGCCTGGCACGAGGGACCCATTCATTAAATATTAGGATGAACCATTTTAATTTGTTGATATTTGACTGGTTTTGATCTTTAAAAATGGCAATTTCAAGTGTTCCTAACTGATCTTGAACGAATAAATGAATAAACGAACGAATGCATTTTTCTTCTCTGTGCCTCTGCCCTCTTGCCTACAAGGTGGGGTCAGTGATCACAGGATGAAAGTCCTGGGGAAACAGGAATGTCAGGCCCAGGGGCAGGGACTGGGGGCCAGCCCCCCAGCGTGGCTGCTGCTGGCCCTCTGTGCCAGAGAAGGGGGCAGCCGGGCGTCTGGGAGGCCCTGCGGCTGGAGATATGGGCATGATGAATGGATGGTGGAATAGGTCCTAGGAGGAGAGGGAATGGATGGGAATGACACTATTTAGCTGAGGAATGACCTCCTGACACTCTTCAAATAAATGCGGGCTTGTTATAGAGATGGGGAGGCAGCTGCCGCCGCCGCTGCCTGTAATTCTGGTATACAAGAATAAAACGGACTGGCAGAGCAAGTGCATGCGTGTGTGTGTGTGTCAGGGTGTGTGGGTGTGTGTATGAATCTGTGTGCATGTGAGGTTATGTATCTGTCTGTGTCAATCTGTGTGTGTATGCATGCATCTATGTGTGTCTTTCTGTGTTTGTCTCCTTTGTGTGTCTGTGCATGTGTGTCTGTGTGTTCTTTATGTAGATGTGGAAGAACGGGTGGTTGTAAGGGTGTCTCTGTGTGTATGTGTCTATCTTTATGTAGGTACGTGTGTGTATCTGATTGTCTGTCTGGCTTTCTGAGTCTGTTTATCTGTGTTTGTTTGTGTGTATGTTTATATTCATGTGTCTGTGTGTACATGTCTGTCTTTGTATGTGTATGTCTGTCTGTCTCTGTTACATGTCTGTCTGTCTTTGTGTGTGCCTGTCTGTCTCTGTGTGTCTGTCTGTCTGTATTTGTGTGTACCTGTGTGTCTGTCTTTGACGTGCCTGAACATAACAGCCACCTGGATTCATGAAGGAAGCTTTCCTGCACCTCCAGAGCTGTCCACTTTCCATTTAAGTTCCAACTATGAAACCTTCATTGGCTGAACATCTGCTATGCACCAGGCACTGCACTCGGAGAGTAAAACCAAAAACAGAGCACCTGGGGATAAAGAACTCACTGTGCCCCTTGGATTCAGATGAACACATAAAGGGAACCACAGGCAGTAATTAACCACTACCTGGGTGTCTCAAGAACTTCCTGTGGCTGTTTGAAAATCTCATTTCCACTTCTATGAAGTGAGTGCTATCATTGTTCCCACTTTGCATGGGGGAAGCTGAGGCACAGAGAGGGCAAGTCACTTGTCCACGGACACACAGCAAGTTGATGGTGAGATGGGGAGTTGGTCAACCTCTAGGACTCACGTTCTTTTTTATTTACACTGAAGATCTTTATTGATTGACAGTAAAAGCAATCATTTGGGAGAATTAATTTTTTTTCTTAATTTCCAAGCATCTCTTGGATTTGCAGGACAGTTAAAAAATACTCCAACCTACCCCTATGTCAGGTCATAAAGTCACACACAACCGTCCCGAGGGCTGCCTGGGTGCCCGCTACTCGCAGACAGGAGGGATGAGAGACCAGAGGGCTGGGGAAGCCAGGGGAAGGGCCCCGGCATACCACTGGCCAGGCAGCATCTCCAACAGGTGATATTGGGGAGGAGTGCCAGCTGGAACATGTCAAGAAGGCCCTTTGAGAAGGAGGGCCAGACCTGACCAAGTGCTTAGGCCAGGGGGATTTAATCAGGTGCAGGCAGGAGCTCAGGAGGGTGAGCAAAGGGCCTTGTCTCTCACAGCGTGGTCCGAGGACAACCTCTATCAGTGTCATCTGGGATGCGGGTTAAAGATGCAGATTCCTGGGTTTGCTGTAGGCCTACAGAAGCAGCTTCTACAGAAGCAGTTTATCTCAAGGTAGGGCCCATGAATCTGAATCTTTTAAAGGGCTTCAGATAATTCTCTCTCTCTCTTTTTTTTTTTTTCTTTGAGACAGAGTCTCACTCTGTCATCCATGCTGGAGTGCAGTGGCGCCATCTCGGCTCATTGCAACCTCCGCCTCCTGGGTTCAAGCAATTCTCCTGCTTTAGCCTCCTAAGTATCTGGGATTACAGGCATGCGCCATCATGCCCAGCTAATTTTTGTATTTTTAGTAGAGACAGGGTTTCACCATGTTGGCTGGCCTCAAGCAATCTGCCTGCCTCGGCCTCCCAAAGTGCTGGGATTATAGGCGTGAGCCACTGCACCTGGCCTTCAGATGATTCTTATACTCACTTGTATTTCAAAACCACAGACATTTGGGTTGCAAGGCAAAGCTGGAGGGGATTAGGTAGTGCCAGATCATAGATGGGCTTGAACTTTGTGCTACACTTGGACTTTGTTCTAATGGCCATAGGGAGCCATCAGAGGTGTTTGAGCAGGGGAGGAACTGGTTTATTTCTCCAGTGGCACAATGAAGGCTGATTGTAAGGAAATAAGACAACAGGCAGAGAGAACTGATATAAGACATTGTACAATAACCCACGTAAGAAATAGTAAGGCCTGAATTTGGACAGGGAAGTTTGGGGAAGGGGCAGAATGTCACTAAGTGGCTTATTTGTGACATTGGCAAAGTTGTGGAATGTCCTCCTTTCATGGAGGCCAGGGCTGGGGGGCAAATGTCTTGACATTCCAATGTAGAGCTCTCTTCTAGGTTTAGATTTATGCTCTGAATTTCACCAAACCAGAGAAGGCTTCCTGGAGGAGGTGATGTCATCACCAGAGCTCAGTGAGTGGCAAACCCAGGGAGAAAAGAAATGGAGTTTGGGGAGAAATGGTCCAGTGTTCAAAGCCACTCCATCCTAAGGGGCTTCCTGCATCCAGGGCATTGTTGATTTCTCCACAGAGAGTTCCAGGGACCCCTCCTGGGTGTGTGTCCTCCATCAAGACGTGGAGAAAGTTGATTAGTGTGGGAGGCAGCCAGGACTGGCGTTTCTAATTAACACGCAGGCAGGGAGAATGCCTCTTCTTCCAAATCTGTATTCAGCTGATTGAATATCAGGGCTGGGGCTAAACTATGAATCGTGTGTCAAAAAATAAAGCCTGCGCTCTCGGCTCGTTAAAGGAACAGCGTCCCATTTTCAGTCCTCTGCTTCTCCAACAGCCTGCCTGGACAGAGAGAAGGACCCATGCGATGGAGACCCCTGGAGCTGGGTGTGAGGCCTGGGGGCGGCTCCAGGCAGGGATGAGAAGGGAGAGGCATTTGGGGGATGGAGAGATCAGGCTTGGATGGAGAAACCCCAGAAGAAAATGGAGGAGAACCCCAGCTGGGTTTTTGGGAGCTACTAGGTTCAGGAGGAGAAGGAAAAGAAACGGGCCATAAAAAGAAAAAGGCAGCTTGCTATGGCAGGGGAGAGAGAGAGAGGGGAGAGAGAGAGAGGGGCGAGCAAACACAGGTTCATTAATCTGTAGTTCGTCTGCCTTTTCTGTTAGGAGGATGAACTTGATGAGTTAATTAAGTCGCAGTCTGTAAAACCAGTTTATTTGCATAGCAAACTCCTGGGCCAGTGTGCTGTGAGTTGAGTGTGTACCAGCAGACAATTCGGGGGAAATTACAGCCTCATTAATATGCTAATCTGGTTGCAGGCCTGGAACGGAGTTTTGGGTTGGTGGTGCTCGGGGGTGGTGGGTGTTTGGTTGCTTAGCAACCCTTTTCTCCAGGTAACCCTTCTCTGGCTTGCCCTTGATATCCCCAAAGGATTGCAATGTGGAAGACGAGGTAAGCAGGGAAAGCATTCTGTTGTCACAGAACAGTGAGCAAAATAAAAGGCAAACACACACACACATTCACACGCACAGCCACATTATGCCGGTGTCTCTACAAACAGGCTCGGGGAGGGGGCAGGGGAGGCTGTGTGGGTGCAATAGACAGACACCAACATGCAAAAGCACAGTGTGTGGAGTCTGTGGCAATAGACACAGAGATAGTAACACCCTCCTACACACACACACACACACACACACACACTTGCATGTGCGTGCGAACACAATTGATGCACGGGTTTTGTTTAACAAATAAACCTGCACAATGGGATACTCAGCCTCTGCAATAATGCATACTGTTTGTACTATCCCCCATCACACTCACACACACACACACACACACTCAGAACCTGTGTGTGAAGTCTTTCCCAATAACGCAATAGATACAAACGCACTAAACATAGTCATATGCAGATTCTGTAAATGATTAATAATCAACTGTAAAATGCACAGACAAACACACATACTGCACAGAGCTTGCACAAATAGGCTCTGGAGAAAATGACAGGTAGGTGTGTGCCTATGTGGACACACAGAAACATACATGCACCATATATGACACTGATGCAAATAGACATTGGGTGTAGTATGCATGGACATAGAAACAATGCATGACAAGGTCTAATGAGAGTCACTGGGCTCGATTCAACACACACACAGAGGCATGCAGCAGAGAGCTCACAGTTTCAGAGTCCTATCCCTTTTCCCTCTCCCTTGTTTCTTCTGAACTAAGCCTACTTTTTATATTGCACATTCCTGTTGCCTCTTCACATTCCCAGGCTCAGTGACTGCCTCCATCCATGTGTTGCCCAACGCTTTGTCCCTTCCTTACCCACCTGGTTGCAGCACTATCTTCTCAGGCTCATGTGTATCTGACAGGCAGCACCAAAGATAGCCAAGCTTCCCCAGAAAGATCAATGTATGGGACTCAAGGGCGTTAATGCCTTACCTTGCAGTAAAAAAAGAACCAAGCCCAGACAGTCTTACAGGTGAGTTGTATAAATGTTAAGAAGCAGATAATTCTTGTATTAGATTGTTCCAGAAAAAAGAAAACAAAAGGAAAGCTGTCCAACTCACAATTTTGACAATAAGCCTAGGCAAGAGAATACAAGAAAAGAATCACCAGTAATTGGAGAAATGTTTATGAAAATCTCAATGACTTACTATGGTATTCCTATCCAACTGGTAAAAATCAGAACATTGGGGCATATAATACCAAGAGCTGGTGAGGACATGGAGAAATAAATGTCCTGATGTGTGCTGTGGGGTATTGCCTGGAGCAGCCAGCCTGAGGAGTGGTTAGCCAGTATTTTATGATGTTAAATATTTGCAGACAGCATGCTCCAGAAATTCAATTCTTGGGTAGGAACTGCAGAGAAACTCTCAGATATATAAGAAAACATGCATGAAACATTCATGTTCATTGCAGCAGTGTTCATACTGGCAAACAGGCAAACTGATGGTCCATCTTTAGGCAAATGGATAAAGAAAACAAGGTAAAGAGAGGTGTTCAAGATCATGCAGCAGCAGAAAGACCAAACTAGAGCTACACATAACACCATGGATGACCACAAAAATATGATATGTGAAAAAGTATGGAACAGAATAAGACTTGTAAAATCAATATCATTTGTGTAAATTAAAAACAATGATACTGTTTATGAACAGTTGACTGGGTGGACAAATTGCATACAGTGGAGTACTACACAGCAATTAAAAGGAACATGGTGTTGATTTGGGTAGTGATACCAGTGAATCTCAAGAGCTTCATGCCAAGTGAAAGAAGCTAGGCCCAAAAGAGTCCCTATGATAGGATTCCATTTGTAGGAATGTCAAGAATAGGCAAAACTGATCTATGGGGACAGGAAACACATCAAGGCTCCCTGGATTGGGGGGTGGGGGTGGCGGAGTTGACTCCAAAGAGATTTGAGGAAACTTTTTCCTGGGGTGTTGGAAATGTTCTATATCTTGATTGTGGAGGTTACATGAGTGTATACATTTATCAAAACATATCAAGCTGTACACTTAGAACAGATGCATCATTTGAATATAAATTAGTCTCAATAAAGTTTATTTAAAACAATTATTTTGTTGTAAATAATGAGATATAAGGTAATACTGTAAAAATTTTAATGATATCTATCTCTATATCCATCATCCGTAATCTATCAATCATCTATAATATATAATCTGTCAATCAATCACCTATAACCCATCATCAATCTGTAGTGAGACCCCATCTGTATGAAAAATAAAAAAATCAGCCCAGTGTGGTGGCACATGGCTGTAGCCCCAGTTACTTGGGAGGCTGAGGTGGGAGGAGCACTTGAGCCCAGGACTTTGAGGCTGCAGCGAGCTATGATTGCATCACTATACTCCAGCTGGGATGACAAAGTGAGACTCTGTAAAATAAAATAAAATAAAGAGAAATAAAATAAATCTATCTATCATCTATGATCTATCTTTTTATCATCTATCTATCATCTATGTATCATCTATAATCTATCTATTTGACACATATAAGTGCCTGTAGTGGGAAGGAAAATGAAATTGTGAACGGGCAATTGTGGTAGATTGGATCATTGATCATCATTCCCAGCCCTTCTCTCCCTCCTTGTTATAGAATTATACTCCTCCACCTTTGCCAAGTCTTCAGTGTGTGTGTGGGGTAGTTCCCTGACCCTTCCTTGACCTTGGACTTGGCCAACTGACTTTTGGCCAAAGGACTGTTAAAGGATGTGACACAACCAGAGGTTTTCAATGTGCTTGTGGGGTTTGCCTTGCTCTCTTAGCTTTTATGATCCCCCATGATAAGCTCATGCCCCAGGCAGCCACTTCCCCTTTAGTCTGGGCCCCATGGAGCAGACCCGGGCCCTCTAGGAATCCTGGAGTGGAGCTGAGCTGACCCAGCTGGGCCCAGTCTGGATCAGCCAAACCACAGCCAACCCACAGGCTCACACATGTGAAAAAAAACCCGACAAACATGTTTATTGTTGTAAGCCTCTGGGGTTTTGAGGTTGTTTGTTCTGCAGCATCAATGCAGTAAAAGCTGACTAATACAGGAATAAAGGGAAAAATAATACTAAAATAAAAAGCAAAAGAGGAGCCTTGCCCGAATAAACGACAATAGCATGCACTATGAGTTGAGAAGAGAATTATCTTAATTCCAGCACCTAGGCTTAGAAAGGAACCAACCCACCCACTCACAAACTCCCTACGCATCTGCAGGGCACCTTACACATGCCTGTAATCCCAGCTATTCGGGAGGCTGAGGCAGGAGAATCACTTGAACCCGAGAGGTGGAGGTTGCAGTGAGCACCACACACTCCAGCCTGGGCAACAGAAGAGTCTCAAAATAATAATAATAATAGTAATAATAATAATAATAATAATAATAATAATAATAATAATACAGCCACGAACAAGTCTGCCCTCATGGGTTTCCTAGAGCTTCTGTTCTAAGAAGAGAAACGGTCAATATACAAATAATGTTGTATACAAAAAATGTTGGCAAAACAACCAGGCCAAGATTCCGACTTTCCTTAACTGAAACTGGGGAAACCCCATCTTCCTTCCTTCATCCCGGAGTGCTTAATTTTAGAATCTCCCATGGTCAGAAAGGAATCTAATTTACCCGCATTGCTCTGGTCTCCCGACGTGATTCTGCAGTTTCTAAAAACTGCTCCTTTACACTCTCGGGGCCTGTGCCAAGGTTGTTGCTCCTGCCCAGAGCACCATTCCTGTGGCTGAACTCTATTTACCCCTCAAGACTCAGATCAAATGGGCCCTCAGAAAATATTCGTTATAGTAACTTTCTGCACATGCTAGGCTTGTACTGCTAAGTGCTTCCCATAAATCATCTCACCTCATCTTCATAAGAACTTCATAAGATAGGTGCTATTGCTGTCTCCATTTTACAGATGAGAAACTGAGGCTCAGAGAGGTTAAGCAACTTGCCCTTGGTCACACAGCTATCCAGTGATAAAAATCTATGAGTCTGGCCAGGTGTGGTGGCTCATGCCTATAATCCCAGGACTTTGGGAGGCCAAGGTGGGCGGATCATGAGTTCAGGAGTTCGAGACCAGCCTGACCAACATGGTAAAACCCCGTCTCGACTAAAAGTACAAAAATTAGACAGATAAGGGGGCACGTGCCTGTATTCCCAGCTACTCAGGAGGCTGAGGCAGGAGAATCGCTTGAACCCGGGAGGCAGAGGTTGCAGTGAGCCAAGATCACGCCACTGCACTCCAGCCTGGGCCACAGAATGAGACTCCGTCTCAAAAAAAAAAAAAAAAATCTATGAGTCTGATGTCAAAACCTGGGTCCAAAATCAAAGAACTTTGATCCTAGATTTTTTTAGGATGTCCCCTCTGTTGGATGTCTCTGCTCTTCCAAGAAGGCAGCAGGAGGCAGGGAGATTGTTCTGTGATGGAAGCCTTAATGTGCTTGAACCTGAAAACATCACCTTGGGGAAGGGCTTCGTCCCTTAAGAAATTATAAATATTTCATTTTCCCTCTTCTCTCCCGCCTTGTCAGCCCCGAGATGGAGTTATCGATGGGGCCTGGGTGATGGACAGATTGGCGGGGTTCTGTATTGATGAGTTAATAGATTGTTGGCTCTTTTTTCCATTCTCTGAAAAAAAGAAGTCTTGACAGCTGTTTTTGCTGTCGTGAGGGTGGGTGGAGGCTGCCACGGAAGGTGATAGAAAGTAAGGTCTGAGTTGGGGGGGGGTGGCATCATTAGACAACCCTGTCAGCTCAACCTTGAACATTGATCCTGAATCCAACCACCTCCCACTCTCTCTGCTGCAGCCCCCCAGTCCAAGACCCCCTCGTCTCCTGCCTGGGTCATGGCAGAAGGCTCCTCACTGGTCTCCCTGCTCCTGTCCTCGCCCCTCAACCCATCCTGCATCCAGTAGTCAGAGGCACCATTTCAAAATATAAGCCAGATCCTGCCACTGCTCGGCCCTAGACCCTCAGACGGCCCCATCGCATCCGAGGCCCAGAGCCCTTCCTGCGGTGCCAGCACTCTCTGCCCTCATGCCCTCCTCTGTCCTCTCCTCTTTTTTCTAGCCATGGTCTGTGATGTCCTTCCGTTCCTCAGACTCTCCAAGCGTGGCCTCGTCTTTGGGTGTTTGCACCTGCCGTTCCCTTTACTGGAATGCTCTTCCCACGGATGCCCCTCAGCCCCCAACTCATGTCCTCATTTCACGTCTCTGTCCAAATGGCCCCTGCACAGAAGCCTTCCCCGACCACCCTGCATAAATACCCCATTCCTGTCTAGTTCCTTCTCCAGGTCTGTTTTTCTGCACCGCACTTTCCACTTCTTGATGTTACTCACAGTTATTTATTTGTACGTTGACCGTTTCTCTTCTTAGAACAGAAGCTCTAGGAAACCCATGAGGGCAGACTTGTTCATGGCTGTATTAGTATCATTATTATTATTATTATTTTGAGACTCTTCTGTTGCCCAGGCTGGAGTGTGTGGTGCTCATTGCAACCTCCGCCTCTCGGGTTCAAGTGATTCTCCTGCCTCAGCCTCCTGAATAGCTGGGATTACAGGCATGTGCAACCATGCCTGGCTAATTTTTTATGTTTTAGAAGAGATGAGGTTTCAGCATGTTGGCCAGGCTGGTCTGAAACTCCTGACCTCAGGTGATCCGCCCACCTCAGCCTCCCAAATTGCTGGGATTACAGGTGTGAGCCACTGCGCCCTGATAGACTCATAGATTTTTATCACTGGATAGCTGTGTGACCAAGGGCAAGTTGCTCAACCACCGTGCCCGGCCCATGGCTGTATTCTTATTACCTTGAACAAGGCCAGCAAATTACAGTCTGTAGATAAAGCCTGCTCACAGCTTGGTTTTGTAAATAAAGTTTTATTGTCATACAGCCATACCTGTTCATTTCTGTATGACGTACAGCTGTGTTTGCTCTGCAATTGCAGAGCTGAGGAGTTGTGACAGAGACAGGAGGGGTTGCAAAGCTGAAAGTATCTACTATCTGGCTCTTTACAGAAAAAGTTTACTGACCCTGGCTTAGAACAATGCCTGACAGAAAGCAGGTGTTCAGTATTTATTTATAGAATGAATGAATGAATATGAGATCTAGTATGTTTTAAAAACCAGACTGACCAGCAGGTTAAATGACCAGGCACGGCAGCCATATGCAATTTTTGACCATTGAAGAAATGGTCTCTTTCAGGAGGACTCTCCTGTCCATGAGAACTCTCTCAGTTGCAAATAACAAGAAATCTAACTTGATTTGGCTTGAGCCAGAAAAGGAAATTTGTTAGCTCATGAACTGAAAATTTAAGGTAGACTACTTCAGGCACAGTTGGATCCAGGGGCTGGTCCTCCCAGGTTCAAGGCCAGAGAAAGGGAGGGTCTCTCCTCTTCCTGGGAGCATGTCTTTGGGTAAGCTGGTTAGCTTTCAGAGCCTCAGTTTTCTATCTGTAAAGTGGGAGGAATAGTGGCCCTGCCTCAGAAGGTAGCTGCAAGGGTGAAATGAGTCCATCCAAGTGAAGTGCGCTGGATTTTATTTTATTTTTCTTTATTTATTTTTGAGACAGGGTCTGACTCTGTCATTCAGGCTGGAGCTCAGTGGCACGATCTTGGCTCACTGCAACCTCTGCCTCCCAGGCTCAAGCCATCCTCCCACCTCAGCCTCCCGAGTAGCTGGGATTACAGGCATGCACCACCAGCCTGGCTAATTTTTTGTAGAGATGGAGTTTCACCATGTTGCCCAGGCTGGTCTAGAACCCCTGAGCTCAAGTGATCCGCCCACCTCAGCCTCCCCCAAAGTGCTGGGATTACAGGAATGAGGCACTGTACCCAGTCTGGGCTGGATTTAAAAATGTTCACTTGTGAATCCCCAGAACCTGTGAATATGTAACCTTACATGGCAAAAGGCATTTTGCAGATGTGATTATATTCAGGATCTTGAGATGGGGAGGTGATCCTGGATTATGTGTGAGCCCAGTGTCATCACAAGGGGCCTTCTAAGAGGGAGGTAGGAGAGTCAGAGTTAGAGAAGGAGATGTGATGATGGAAGCAGAGGTCGAGAGAGAGAGTGGTGAGCGAGAAGATGCTCTACTGTTGGCTTTGAAGACAGATGAAGCGGCTACAAGCCCAGGAATGCTGGAGGCATCAAGAATCTGGAAAAGGCAAAGACATGGATTCTCCCCTAGAGCCTCCAGAATGAATGCAGCCCTACCAGCAACTTGATTTTAATCCAGTGAGACCTATGTTAGCCTTCTGACTTCCAGAACTGTAAGACAATACATATTGGGTTGTTTTAAGCCACTAAGTTTGTGGCAATTTGTTACAGCAGCAAGAAGAGGCTAATACAGCAGGTAAGGCACTTATCACTGTGTCTGGCATGTAGTAAGCCCTTTGTAGACGTGAGCTTCTGTCATTATTGGTTAGATGTTATTAGATGTTACAATATTCCCCAGCTGTACCATTCTGGCTCCTCTTGGATCAGCCGAGCTATCTCAGACAGAACCCTAGGGTCATTCCCAGTCCCTGAAACTGTGTGACATCCCCAGCAGGTGCCAGGATTGGGGTTGGCTTCCTAGGAGATTTGTCTGGGATCCACAGCTGACCTAGATCTGCATGGGGTCTAAAAGCCATCTCCCGAGTCCCCAGCCAGTGAGCTTTCCTTCAACTGGGCATCTCCATCACCTCCCTCCCTACCACATTATCCCCTTTAATCCCCTCCCCACTGAGGTATTTTTAAACCACTCTCTTTTCTACTCCCTATTGATCTTCAACCTGTTGCTCCCCAAAAGCAATTTGTGGCAAGGCCCAATACCTTCACCAGGTCTTTTGTCACCATCTCTCCTTTGCTCATTGAGGTCAGCAGCAGGATTCCAGGCTGGCCAAGGTATAATCTCTGGCTCCTCCAACCAAGAGCTCTCAGTGTTTCCATTTCCTGACAGTGGAATGTTCTCTCATTTCAGCATGAGGGGCCATCCTTCTGTCATTTTGGCTGAAGGCTGGTCCCCAGAAACAGCTACAAAGTCCTGTGTCCTTGTGCTCATGGGATCCGGGCAAGAGATCGCTTCTGCCACCTTAGCCTCAGCATGGGAGGAAGCTGCCTGCAGGGGCTGCCTGAATGGGATGCTGCTTACATATAAGTTTATTTTATTTATTTCACATTCATGTACATGGCCCTTAGTTTGTACCAGGCATCATGTTTTGAGTGCTGCCCACAGATTAACTTAACTTTCTTTTCTTTATTTTTAAAATTAAATAAAAGTTGTATAGATTTATTGTGTACAACAGGATGTTTCGAAATATGTATACTTCGTGGAATGGTTTAATTGAGCTAATGAATAGCTGACTTAATTTTCATAGCGCCAGGCGTGGTGGCTCAAGCCTGTAATCGCAGCATTTTGGGAGGCTGAGGCGGGTGGATCACGAGGTCAGGAGATCGAGATCGTCCTGGCTAACACGGTGAAACCCCGTCTCTACTAAAAATACAAAAAATTAGCTGGGCGTGGTGGTGGGCGCCTGTAGTCCCAACTACTCTGGAGGCTGAGGCAGGAGAATGGCGTGAACCCGGGAGACGGAGCTTGCAGTGAGCGGAGATTGCACCACTGCACTCCAGCCTGGGCGACAGAGCAAGACTCTGTCTCAAAAAAAAAAAAAAAAAAAAATTTCATAGCAACCCAGTGGGGTCTGTGTGATTATTCTCTCCATTTTTAAGTGGGGAAATGGATGCACAGAAAAGTTAAGTAGCTTGCCCAAGGTCACATAGCCAAGGTGGAGCTGGGGTTTGAACCCAGGCAGGCTGTGTGACAGCCGCTACCCTATGTGCCTCTCAATCCATGGTAACAAGAGTTCTTTTCTTTTCTTTCTTTTTTTTTTTTTGAGACAGAGTCTCAATCTGTCATCCAGGCTGGGCAACATAACAAGACCCCTTCTCTACCAAAAAAAAAAAAAAAAGTGTATATATAAAGATAAGGATACCAGCATATTGTATCAGAGCCCACACTGAGAACCTCATTTTAACTTTTTAACTTGACTATCTCTGTAAAGATCCAAATGAGGTCACATTCTGAGGTCCCATGGATCAAGACTTCAACATGCTGTTTTGGGGTATGCACTTCAATTTATAGCAGTGATGTTGTCGCTTGGGGCAGGAAGGAAGCTTCCAAGAAGCCCTAGAACCCAGGATCGTTCCTTCCCAGGAAAGGGATCGATGGAATTCTAATCACCGGAACTTTGTATTCCTTCATCAGGCAGCTTGTCTGTCACTGTGTTCCCCATGAGACTGTAAGCTCTTTAAGGACAGGACTGTGTCTCCCCTGTGCCTAGCATCCAGCAGGCACTCAATAAACACCTGAGCAAATGAAAGAATAAGTGAATGAAGTGCCACCTCCCAGCTCTTCCGTCCACCCAGGGCCAAAAGGCAAACTGATTTGTCCAAAGTCTTGAACCTGTGGCTGAGCTGTTAGCATTTCAGCATCACGGAAACCCCTCTGCCCAGCTGCCAGCCCAGCAATGGTGAAATTATTAGATCCCATTATGAATTGGATTTTAATCTCCTGTAAATAGTCCTGCCATTATAGTGTCATAAGAAGCAATTAGGACCCCCCTCCCTTCCTTCTTGCAGCTGCAGAGACGTTCTGATCTCCCCAGCGGAGTTAGGGGGGCTGCAGGCAGGGTGGGGACTGATGCTTAAGAAATTTACCAGTTTGGGCAGATCACAACCAGCCCCCTCCCTTCGCAATCTAGTCACTTGGAGAGGAGCCTCAGGGCAGGATTTGAGAGGGTGGCAGGGGTGAGGGGGCATCTAATGGAATGAGCCCAGGTGTTGCTCTTTGGTATGAAATGAAGCTTCTAAGCGTTTCTTAGGGATGGGACCTGTGCCAGGGTATTGGAAGAATATGACCCAATATCCCACGTGATATACTAGGTGGGTTTGCAACGTGTAGCTCTTCTGTCCATGCCTTGATGACCCTATCATCTGCCACCTTCCAGCTGACCTCATCTTCCTCTCCAACCCTCCAATCTCTTTTCCACATGGCAGCCAGAGATAGCTCCTCCCCACAGAAGCCAAAGATTGGCAGAGGGGGAAACTGAAGCAGAGCATTATTCTGTAGCTTTGCACAGAGTCCTGAACAATTGGGCAAGTCAGGAAAAGGGGCACTATCTCCCTTTTCTAGTTCTCTTTTGTTCAAGCTCCTCTCCCAGAAACCTCCCCCTCCCCCTCCCCCACCCCCACCCTTCCCACTCAGATGGGGCCCTGCAGAGCTAGGGGTGGGGCTTGAATGGTGGGGACTCTGCCTGTGGAGGAGGCAAGACCCTTGAATGCAGGAGGTTCACTCTCACTTTCCTCTCTGGCTGGTGACCAGGCTTTCTTCTCTCTGGGCCTCAGTTTCCCTATCTGCAAGTAGGGAGGCAGTTTAAATGCCTGTAAGGTGGAGAGGGAGGGAATTACTGTGATTGAACCCTCCCTGCAAAAACAAAGCAGAGATACCTTTTATTTCCTGAAGTGTTAGGGGCCCAGGACCAGCGACAGGGAGAGTCCCAGCGTCCCAGGGAGACTGCATGGGGCTTTCTCAAACTATGGAAAAGAGAAACATTCCTCCTCCACTGCGGCCACCTGGATTTGCATCCCAAAGGCCAGCCCTCCCTGGATAGGGCCAGGCAGGGGTGAAGGGGTTAATAAACAGACTGGCCACCTCTCCCCAGAGGCCCCCACCTCCAGGTGGGGCTGCCCTGACTAACAGAATGAGTTTGGAGGGCTCCATCTGGTCTCCAGTGGGTCTTGCCTGCAGGACTTAGAGTGACTGACAGGTCACAGCAGGCCTGGCTCTGGCTGTGGGATGGTGACCAGGGGAAGGCAGCAGGGAGTTCTGAGCAGATCTAGGGCTGGCCAGGATATCACGTGGAAAGAGATTCTGGGTCCAAGCAGGGGACTCTGGAAGTGGACTTTTAGAACCAAATCTTAGACCACACTTATCAAGGACTGTTGCTCATTCATTCATTCAACAAACATGCATTTAGCACCTACTATGTGTCAGGTGCTGTGTGAGGCACTGGGAATACATCAGGGGACAAAAGAGACAAAAATCCTGACACTAGTGGCCTTCCCTGTGCACCCCTCATGGTGTGGCTTCTTTCCATCATCATTATGTTTGTGAAATTTGGTCGTTTTCTCATTGCTGACTAATATTCCATTATATGAATAAACCACATTTGATTTATTTATTCTGTCATGGATGGCATTAAAAGAAAAACCTTAGACAAATGAAAGTTAACAGAGTTTAACTGACCAAAGAACGATCTGTGAATTGGGCAGTCCCCCAACCAGAATAGATTGACAGAGACTTTGGTGCTGCCTCATGGTTGATCAAGAGTTAGGGACAGAAAAAGGAAAGCTACATACAGAAAATGGAAGTGAGGCACAGAAACAGCCAGATTGGTTATACAGCTTGGCATTTGCCTTATTTGAACATGGTTTGAACATTGGATGCCTTTAATGGGCCCAAACTTGGTGAATAGCACAAGAATAGATTACAGTCTGTTTATACACCAAGTTAGGTTAGTTCACTATGCACGAAGAGAACTTTAGATGGAATTTAAAATATATAAGAAGGCAGGTTTAAGCTGCCTTCACCTAATTTAACAAGGGGTTTTGGGTAGTTTCCTATGTTGGGCTCTCTGTCCATCCTTGACTATCTTGTCCTTCTGTCCACATCTCCCCCTCTACCCATACCCCTGCTTTCCCTAAAGCTCCCTGAGGACAGAGATTGGCCGATCAATGGTTGTCCATTGACCAGAGCAGAATTGTCAGAGATGTTTGAATCAGAGCAACTCCATCTTGAATAGGGGCTGGGTAAAATAAGGCTGAGACCTACTGGGCTGCATTCCCAGGAGGTTAAGGCATTCTAAGTCATAGGATGAGACAGGAGGTCGGCACAAGGTACACGTCACAAAGACCTTGCTCATAAGACAGCATGTGGTAAAGAAGCCAGCCAAAACCCACCAAAACCAAGATGGCAACGAAAGTGACTCTGGTCATCCTCGCTGCTCATTATATGCTAATTATAATACATTAGCATACTGTAAGACACTCCCACCGGTGTCATGACAGTTTACAAATGCCATGGCAATGTCAGGAAGGTACCCTATATAATCTAAAAAGGGGAGGAGCCCTCAGTTCTGGAAATTACCCACCCCTTTCCTGGAAAACTTATGAATAATCCACCCCTTGTTTAGCATACAATCAAGAAATAACAATAAAAATAGCCAACTAGTAGCCCTCGGGGCTGTTCTGCTTGTGAAGAAGCCATTCTTTTATTTATTTATTTATGTTTTGAGATGGAGTCTCATTCTGCCACTCAGGCTGGAGTGCAGTGGCACGATCTCGGCTCACTACAACCTCTGCCTCCCAGGCTCAAGAGATTCTCCTGCCTCAGACTCCCGAGCAGCTGGGATTACAGGCATGGGCCATCATGCCCAGTTAATTTTTGTATTTTTAGTAGAGATGGGGTATCGCCATGTTGGCCAGGCCGGTCTAGAACTCCTGACCTCAAGTGATCCGCCCACCTCAGCCTCCCAAAGTGCTGGGATTACAGGCATGAACCACTGCGCCTCGCCCATTCTTTTATCTCTTTACTTTCTTAAGAAACTTGCTTTCACTTTATGGTTTTGCTTGAATTCTTTCTTGCGCAAGATCCAAGAACCCTCTCTTGGGGTCTGGATCAGGTCCCCTTTCCAGTAACAGAATGGGGTTCCCTTCAGGCCCGGCTGTGCTTTCCATTTGCCACAGTCTCCTCCACTCCCCATCGCCCCACACTCTCCAAAGTCGTTCCTTTGCTTTTCCTGCCTGGCACCTGAGGTTACAAGGGGTCTTTAACCCCTGGTGGGGCAGCCGGCGGTGTGGGAGGTTTCCAGGCTGAATACTTCCCCGTGCCCTGTGCATCCACCCACTGTGCCCAGCTCAGGGACCAGCGCACAGAGGGCAGGTTCCTGTGCAGTTCCCAGGCCCAATCTCTCCCAACGTGGAGCAGGAAGAGAAGGGGGATCTAAACAACAGAAGGGGGGGCATAATTATATAGGAAGAGGCAGCGATAAAACGATAATGGGCGCGTTTTGACCCGGGTTAACCAGTTCTGGAGCTGTGAAGTAACTCTAAAACGCGTGATGGAGGCCAAGGGGCCGCAGCCCGGGCTGCAGCTGAAACGGCGCTTTCACAAACAAGACGTAAATTGGATGCAAACATCTAATTAACCTTCTCCCTCAGTTCCCTCCGCAGAGGGGGAGGTGGGCCTCCTAGGGCTCCCAGCGCCTGTCTTCCCTCGGGGGATGGATTTGGGGGAAGGGAGGAGGAGGGGAGGCAGGCGCGAGGGGAGGAAGCCAGGCGTTTTCTTTCTTTTTTCTTTTCTTTCTTTCTTTAACCGGCTCCCCTCCGGGTAGGTGCTGAGCTAAACCTCCAGCACGGTTGGTTTTCTCAGGCTTGAGACCTGCATTCCTGTTTAATAAGCCCCAACACGCTTCGCAAACTCACATTATTCACCAGGGCCAGGTATGTGGCCCTAGAATCGGGGGAAATGGAGAGTTTAGGGGGTGTTGTTGTCTTTTTCCCCTTTGGTGGGGATGCGGTACTGCAAAGCCTACTTCTTGTGAAAATTCTCCAGGCCTCTGAGTTCTCGGGACACTGAGCATCCCGGGCCATCGGACGCAGCAGGTGCAAGATTGCATTCACAGCGACCGCAGCAGGAGCTGGGGCCGGTTGCCACCCCTGAGAGTTGTGTGACCTGGGGAGCCTTAATTAGCTTCTTGGCATTTCATTTATTCACTCAACAAATATTTATTGAGCACCTATTGTGTATTAGGCCCCGTTCTTTCCCATTTAGAAGCTAAAAATAGGTGATGAGAATACAGTAGTAAACAAAACAGATTTTCCCCCAAACCCAAACAAACAACGGCCTCTCCATGCAAAAAGCAAAGCTCTGTCCTCCTGGGTCTTTGGGAGTGTTGACAGTGGGCACCCACATTTTATTCTGTCTCTGTGGGAGAAAGAGAATAAAGGAGACGGTAGCATGGTGTCTGAGAGCTTGAATGCTGAAGTTTGAATCCCAGTTCTTCTACTTATAAGCTGTGTGACCTAGTGCAAGTTCTACATTCTCTATGCTCAGTTTCTCTTCTTTCCCCTCCCTCCCTCCCTTCCTTCCTTCCTTCCTTCCTTCCTTCCTTCCTTCCTTCCTTCTTCTCTCTCCCTCCCTCCCTCCATCCCTTCCTCCATCCCTTCCTCTCTTCCCTTTTTTTTTCTTTTTTTTGAGATGGAGTCTTGTTCTGTTGCCCAGGCTGGAGTGCAGTGGCACAATTTTGGCTCACTGCAACCTCTGTCTCCTGAGTTCAAGGGATTCCCTTGCCTCAGCCTCCCAAGTAGCTGAGACTACAGGCACGCGCCACCATGCCTGGCTAATTTTTGTATTTTTAGGAGAGATGGGATTTTGCCATGTTGGCCAGGATGGTCTCAAACTCCTGACCTCAGGTGATCCACCTGCCTTGGCCTCCCAAAGTGCTGGGATTACAGGCGTGAGCCACCACACCCGGCCTCTTTTCTTTTTTTTTTTTTGAGGCAGGGTCTTGCTTGGTCACCCAGGCTGAAGTGCAGTGATGCCACCACTGCTCACTGCAGCTTCCACCTTCTGAACTCACACAATCCTCCTGCTTCAGCCTCCCAAGTAGCTGAGACCACACTCAGTTAATTTTTGTATTTTTTGTAGAGACAAGGTCTCATCGTGTTGTCCAGGCTGGTCTCCATCTCCTGGGCTGAAGCAATCCTCTGGCCTTGGCCTCCCAAAGTGCTGGGATTACATATGTGAGCCACTGTGCCTGGCCAGGATTTTCTTCTTTCTCTTTACTTTTTAAATATTGATATATGGAAAACCTGAAAAAAATAGTACAAAACTCCCTTATGACCTTAAATGTTAACATTTGCACAGCTTTCTCTCTCTCTCTCTATACACACACACACACACACACACACATACGCACATAATTTTTTATTAAAACTTTGTAAGGGTAAGTTTCAGACATGGTGCCCCTTTACCCCTAAGCACTTCAGTGTCTGTTTTCTAAAAATGAAGACATTCCTTTATATACTGTACAGTACAATGATCAAAACCAGGAGATTAACATTGATACCATACTATGATCTAATCTACAGACCTTATTCAGATCTCTCCATATGTCCCGATAATGTCCTTCACAGCAAACTATCTTGCTGGATTGCACGTTGCCTTCAGTTGTCATGTCCTTTAATCTGGATCCAGTTCCTCAGGCTTCAGGTTTTATGACATTGATGTTTTTGAAGCATCCAGGCCAGTTGTTCTGTAAGATGTCCTTCAATCTGAGTGTGTCTGATATTTTCGTGTGATTTGATTCAGGTGGTGCATTTTGGCAGGAATCCCATACTGGTGACACTGTTCTTCTTGGTGCATCGTATCAGGAGCCACAAGGTGTCATCTGTCCCAGAGTGATGTGAACCTGGAGCACTTGCTCAAGGTGGTGCCTGCTAGGTTTTCCTACTGTACATTTCTGGTTTTTCCTTCTGTAATTTACAACCGCATTATCAGGGAGGTGCTTTGAGATGATGTAAATATCTGGTTACTCCTTGGATGTTGACTCACTTGTTTTAGCATAGTTTGATGATTCTTGCCTGAATCAATAATGATGATGGTATTTCCTAAATGCAATTTTCTAACTCCAGTCTTTTTTCTACATTTATTAGCTGGCTTTCTACTGTAAAGAAGAAAATTCCTTACTTTTAAATTTATATACGTCAGCATAGGCTCATGAACTCTTATTCAATAGATAATCATCCTTTACTATGACTATTTATTTAGTCAACATTTCTTTTTTGAGACAGGGTCTTTCTCTGTCTCTCAGGCTGGAGTACAATAGCGTGATCATAGCTCACTGCAACCTCAAACTCCTGGGCTCAAGCAATCCTCTTGCCTTAGCCTCCCAGGTAGCTGGAACTATGGGTGCAAACTATCATGCCTGGCTAATTTTTAAATTAATTTGTAGAGATGGGGTCTTGCTATGTTGCCCAGGTTGGTCTTAAGTTCCTGGCTTCAAGAGATCCTCCTGCCTTGGCCTCCCATAGTGCTGGGATTATTGACTTGAGCCACCATGCCTGGCGGATGACTCCAGTTGGTTCCTCCACTTGTCCTAGATTTGGCCAATGGGAATCACTTCAGGTTGGCTCTTGTGCCTTTTTTGATGTGTCCTCACCACTCTTTGAGCACCTCTTTACTGTCTTGTACAGGCAGGTGTTTCAGGCTCTCCTTGTGCTGTTCCTGTCACAGCCCTGTAATCAGCCATTTCTCCAAGGAGCCCTGGTTCCTTTTAGCGGGGAATAGTATGTAGATGCCATGATTTGGGTTCCAGGTGTGCTCACTGTTACTGGGGTGTCACTGCATGTGGGCCCTTTCAGCACACCTAGCTGGGTGCCTCAGTTTCTTCTTCCATTAAATGGGAAACAGTCATCCCTACCTCCTAGACTGTATGCAGATTAAATGAGCCAGTACCTGAAATGTGCTTAGAGCCCTGTCTGACATGTGGACAATGCTATCCAAGTGTTTGTTAAGCAAATAAGAAATACATATAGTATATTAGATAGTGGTAAGTACTCCAGAGAAAAATGAACCATGGGGTGCTGCAATGTTATGTGGGATGGCCAAGGAAGGCTTCACTCGGAAGATGGCATTTGAGGAGAGATCTGGGGAGGTGAAGGAGTAAGCCATGCCCATACCTATGGGGAGGAGGCAGAAGAGACAGCTAGTGCAAAGAAGACCCTGAGGCAGGAACATACCCTGCCTGAAAGTAGATGCCAGCTCCCCAGACTCCAGGGAAACCACATTTTTTATTTTAAAAAATTACTTATTTTATTATTATTATTATCTTAGAGACAGAGTCTTGCTCTGTCACCTAGGTTGGAGTGCAGTGGTGCCACCATAGCTCATTGCAGCCTCAAACTCCTGGCCTCAAGCAATCCTCCCATCTGGGCCTCTCAAAGAGCTGGGATTACAGGCATAAGCCACCGTACCCGGCTCGGAAACCAAATTTCTAATTAGAGGCACCATATTACTTGGTAGGAGGGTGATGTGGGGGAGTCTGGAAACCAAAAACCAGGCTCAAGAACCTTCAAGGGCCACATCGCTGTCACGGATCAAGGGCCCACCCATGGCTGGGACTGTTCTAAGCACTCTCCTTAGATTATCTCACTTTGTCCCCATGACACCCTTGAGAGGGAGTCACTCTCATTAGCCCCACCTTACAGACGACACACTGGAGGCGTAGGCTGAGTGATTTCACTTGGCCAGAGTGCAGCTAGTAACTGGGGGACGTGGCAGAACTGGACTCCAAAGTCCAGTTCCAAAAGTGGCAAAGAGGCGCGTGCTTCTTTCACACCTCTCCCCTGTTAGGGCCACGTTGTCCTGACCATCAGCTGTGCCGGCCTCAGTTTTCCCATTTGCCAAAACAGCAGTGCCTCCTTCTTCCCTGGGTGGTGAAGGCTGGACTCAAGCCAGACTCAGAGGCGAGGTTTGCAGGGCCCGGGCTTGCTCCCTCCGAGCAGCCACGGTGGACTTCCCGCATGGCTTCCCTGCCGCCGCCCCTCCCCCACGGCTCTTCCGACGGCGCCCCCCTTCCCTCTTTTCACCCCATCTTCCCCAGGGGCAGCCAGCCAGCAAAAAGAGTCCCTCGGCAGCAATGATGAAGATGGATGTGTGATTGATTCGGCCCCCCTTCCCTCTGCTCTTCTGGTAGAAAATTAAAAGACCATTTGTTAAGGGGCGAAAGTCCTCAGGTGCATCCCGAGGCTGGACAATTTGTCTCTGTGAAAAGGACGCTATTATGAGAGAGGCTGGATGCAGGCGGAGGGCGGGCCCGAGGGGCGGCTTGGGAGGGGGAGGCCCGGAGGAGCGAAGGGGCTCAGGCAGGGGTGGGGGGGGGCGGAGGCCGAGACAATGGGGGGAAAAATAATAAATACATCGGAGCGTGCCAGCCGCGGGGCTCCTGGCTGGAGAGGCGCGAGGGGCAGGGGGGCTGCTTGGGGCTGGAGGAGCTCATGTGCTCGGGCCTCGGGAGCCAATTCCTTTTTCATGACCCTTGTCCAGGACCAGAAGGGTGTCGCCGGGGAGCTCTGCCGCCCTCCATTAAGGAGGGTTTGTAAATGACCCTCTTTAAGGAGCGAGTTTCTCTTTATAGACCTCGGTGCAGAGCGGGGAGAGAGAAGGGGGGCCCTGAGTGAGCCCCCTCCACCCTCTTGGGGGTCATTAAGTGATTAGAAAGAAGGGGCCAGTTCTCCAGCCGCCATTCAGATGAGGAGATGCATTTGTCACCGGGCGCTATTACTTATTGTTTTTTTTCTTTTTTTTTTTTTTAAAGGTTGCATTAGGCCCCTCCTGCCATCTCCTGGCTCCCTTTGTGTGTTCCGACTTCCTTCTGGGGCTGCCTCCTCTTGCATCCCACAGGCAAGGTGCCCTGTTCCTCTTGCACCCACTCTGATCCCACTCCCCATCTTCTCCCTGCCTCTCTGTCCACCCCAACAACACACCCGCCCAATCCCCTCGCTCTGCTCCTTTCTCATGGCCTCTCACCCTCCTGGAGGCTCCTGGCACTTGATACCCAACCTCCGTCAGGATATTACCACGAGGACCTGCCCCACCAGCGTGGACCCCGACACCCTTTCTTGCCACAGGGTATTTGTCAAGGTCTTCGTCTTCTCCGCTAGAGGATAGTGGTGGCAGTTTGTGCCTTGCTCTTTTCCAATGCCCAGCACAGTGCCTGGTGCAGAACAGGTGCCCAGTGATGGTGTGTCTCCAAGCACTCCTTGCAAGATTTCATTTGCTTCTTCTGGGAATCAAAAAACATTATCCCCATTGGATGGATGGAAAAACCGAGGCTCACAGAACGAGGCTGAGTTGCATGGATTGTTGGTGGCAGAGTTGGGATTCGAAGCTGGGTCTTGACCTTTCTGATGGAGAAAAAGACATTTGAAGGAATGAAGGTCCATCCAGCCCTGGGATTCTAGAAAGTTCTTTGCTTTGGGAAAGAGAAATCTGAAGCTAACCGGGGGCCAGAGGGACTAATGTCTCCATGTTCTCATCCAAGAGGATGAAACAAGGTGGCCTTTAAACCCAGCTACTCTGGAGGACGAGGTGGGAGGATTGCTTGAGCCCAGGAGTTTGAGGTTGCAGTGACTCTGTGTCTAAAAATAAAAATAAAAATAAAAATAAATAAAAGACACTAACTTGAAAATGTCTCTTCCCTGCCATGGCACACTGCATGGGCAGCTGGTCCTCCTGACTTCACCTCCTCTAGCCGCCCCCCCATTTTTTCATTCCTCCCTTTCATTTCCAGCCCGTTACTCAGGCCAGTTCCCTTGCCTGGAAGCTCTTCTACCTCTCTTTGTGCAGCCCTGGGTTTCCCAACTTTGCCTGCACATTAGAATCACCTGGGCACATTTTTAAAGACCAACCCTTAAGCCCCACTGCAGACCAATTGAAGTTGATTCTAGGGGGGTAAGACCTGGGTGTGTGTATTTTTGAGAGCACCCCTGGTGATTTTGAAGCCCTGGGAGGGTTGAGAGGCTGCGGCCCAGCCAATTCCTACTCCTGTTTCAGACCCGAGCCCAAGGGCCACTTCCTGACCCCCAGGCTGGGTCAGGTCACCCTGAATTGCCTCAAGGCCTGCTCAGCCTCCACCTCCTCATCTCTTTGTAATCACAAGCATATTTGATTTATGCATCTCTCCGACATTTGCCTGCAAAAGGGCAGGGACCTCTCTGTTCAGTTCATAGCTGCATCCTCATCGCCCAGAACATCATGCGGGAGGTGCTCAGCCCGGTTTTGTTGAATGAAGGAGGAAACCTTGAGAGAAATGAGTGGCATTGAACCAAGGCCTGGGAACAGAATCGAAAAGGGGCTTTTATGTGCTTCACCAATGTGCCCTTTTCTGCTCAGAGGCTGGGGTGTGGATGTTCTTAATGAGATGCTCGAATACAGCCTGGCCTTCAAAGTCTTTCCCAGGTGCCTCTCAGGACCTCGGCTCCCCTCCGCTCCCCTGCACCTCCCCTGCTTCTACATCTCTCGGCTTGTCCCTGTCATGGTTCACCCCTCCAAGCCTTTGCCCCAGCTGCCTCTCATCCCCAGAGTGCAGGTGGGGACCGCTCCCCAGGAAAGAAGCTTTCATGCAGTAGGTGTTCAATGGATTTCTACTGAATGAATGAAAGGATTTGGAACAGGAATCTTGGGGGCATGTGCAATTTGAAAAAGCATGTTCAATATTATGTCATTGTATATTTGGAAAGTGAAAGAGAGCAATCTAAGCAGGGAAGTGGAAAAATGAACATCACTGGCCTGGGAATCCGACTGCCCAGGTTTCAATCCATGCCCGACCATCTATGTGCTGTGTTACTGTAGACAGATTACTTAATCTCTCTGTGCTGCAGGTTTCTCATCATAAAACCGTGGTACTTGCTGTATAGTGTTACTATTATTATATAATACTATGGGTACTAGATATACTATTTAAGCATAGTATATGTATGTTACATGTAATACACTCTAATTATCATATTGTCATGATGAATAAAGTTCTTGGAACAATGCCTACACATATGAGTGCTCAATAAATAGCATCTGTAATTTTTTTATTATTTGTAATATAAACTAAGGCTCAGGGACATTGTCTGAGTCTCCAGGGAGGACTCCTGCCTTTTATGACTTAGTGACCCTCCAGCTTGGAGAGGGGTACCTTGGAATGGGGGGGAGGGGGAATCAGAGCCTGACTCCTCCCTGGGGAGAGTTGTAGATTTATCAAAAAGGTTATGGGTGAAAAAAGGGCTTCATCACAGCCCCTCTTTGAGGATCAGGCCTGGGCTCTATCCTAGCCAGGCTCCTCCGACCTGGCTGTTGCTGGGGATGAGCAGGTGAAATGGCCTGAAGAGATGGCCACTAAAAAGGCAAAAATTAGCCAGGCATGGTGGCACATGCCTGCAATCCCAGCTACTCAGGAGGCTGAGGCATGAGAATAGCTTGAGTCTGGGAGGTGGAGGTTACAGTGAGCTGAGATCGCACCACTGCACTCCAGCCTGGGCAACAGAGCAAGACTCTTTATTAAGGAAGCAAACAAAACACCAGAAAGTTAGTAGGAAGGCAGGAGATTCATACAAAGCTAAATGTATTTAATACAAACCATTGTCCCTTATTCTGAGAGTTTGTCCTTCCTACTGGTTTTGTTTTGCTTTTTTTGGTGTTAAAATGTCTATTCTATTTTTAAATTATAATAATAAGAGCCAGTATTTTTTTTTTTTAACATTTTCAATCTTGGTGAGATGAAGCATTCACAAACTTATAATGGTTCCTTATTTTGGGGATGGGGGAAGAATTTACTAGTACTGTAAAGTCCAAGTGAATCGATGATAGCATGATTCATTTATTCAGCTTGGTTCCTATCTCCATACAAGAGGTGGGGTAATCTTATAAACACAGGAATCAGATCATGTTGCTCTCTTGCCTAAAGCTCTTCCATCTTTCTCAAACTAGAACTCAATGTGTGGCTGTAGTCTATGAGACGCTCTATCATCTCTGGCCGCTGTTGTTCTCCAAATACACCAGATGCATTCCTACCTCAGGGCCTTTGCCCTTGCTACTCCCCCTGCCTGGCATGTTCTTCCTCCAGAAAGCTGCAGAACTCCTTCCTTTACTTTGTCCAGGTCTCAGATTCAACATTGCCTGAGAGAGGCTTTTGCCGACTCCTCTACAGAAGACAGCCCCTGCCCCATCTTCCTGATTGCTTTTGATCCAGCATCCTATTTTCCCCCTCCTACCACTTAGTTATCTGGAGTTATTGAATGCATTTGTTTACTTGCTTTCTGTTTGCTTCCCATTAAAATGTCAGCTCCCTGAGGCTAGATTCCTCATCTATTTTGTTTGCCATCTTTTTTATTTCTATTTATTTATTTATTTATTTATTTATTTATTTATTTATTTAGATGGGGTCGTTCTCTATTGCCCAGGCTGGAGTGCAGTGGCACAATCTCAGGTCACTGCAAACTCTGCCTCCCGGGTTCAAGTGATTCTCCTGTCTCAGCCTCCTGAGTAGCTGGGCCTATAGGCGCCCACCACCATGCCTGGCTAATTTTTGTATTTTTACTGGAGACAGGGTTTCACCATGTTGGCCTGGCTCGTTTGCCACCTTTTGTTTGACTTCTGAACACCTAAAGCCCTCAGCCCAGGGTTGGGTACATAACAGGTGCCCAAGACACTGTAGTCAGAGGACCTCATGGAAAGTTCCGAGGTTGCTTCCAAGAGTCCCTCCTTTGAAACTCCTCCTGAATGGAGGCATAAGGGGTCACGGTGGTGTGTCCCATCCACACATGCCCCCCTTGTGCATTGTGAGACTAGGCCACAACCCCTCCTCAGTGCCAGCCTGTGGTAGGCACCGGGGTGTGTATTACTGTCAATGAGGTAGTCAGTTATGGGACATAGTGGGCTGGTCTGAAGCTCCCTTGCCCTTGGATCCATTTCCTGTCTTCCCCTGCCCAGGGCTATACCATGGGAGATGGAGGGGAGGGTGACACCTGCAGGCCATGCTTCCAGGCTCCTGCGTTACCCGGGTTTGGCCAAGAGGAGGCGCTGTCAAAGGATTGAGGGCAGAGGGTGAGAGAAGCCAGGAGATTTCTCCCCATCTCTCTCTACCATGTGTGGCTTCTCCAGTCACCATTGCATCTCCTCTGCAGCTCCCTTTCCTGCTGAAAAGCTGCCAGCTATGGCTCTGGTTTTTCTTTCTTTCTTTTTTTTTTTTTTTGAGACAGAGTCTTGTTCTGTCTCCAAGGCTGGAGTGCAGTGGCGTGATCTTGGCTCACTGCAACCTCCTCCTCCCGGGGTGAAGTGATTCTCCTGTCTCAGCCTCCTGAGTAGCTGGGACTACAGGTGCGCGCCACCACACCCAGCTAATTTTTGTATTTTTAGTAAAGACAGGGTTTCACCATGTTGGCCAGGCTGGTCTCAAACTCCTGACCTCAAGTGATCCACCCACTTTGGCCTACAAAAGTGCTGGGATTACTGGCGTGAGCCACCACACCTGGCCTTGGTTCTAGTGTTTTCTGAGGTTCTGGTGATACCATCTCTTTCCTCTGTTCCTTAGATTCGGGTGGGTGGAAGCAGCTTCCCACTCTTGCCAATCTCCAGGTGTCTCCTCTCCGTTCTCTGTTGGGCTTTCTGCCTCTTCAAAGTAACCAATTTCCTGCCTTCATTTCCTCTGTGGGAAATACCTGAAGAGGCTTCTGATGTCCTCACTGGCCCCTGACTGATGCAGATGGAGCCGTGGGAGCTCAGCACACCTGGCAGAAACCTGGAGAGGCTCCCTGGAGGAACTTGTACCTGCTTCGAGACCTGCTGGACCTTCGCGGCAAAACTTCCTGTTTAGATCTTTCCTGAACTTAGCCCCGTCACATCACACAGCAGTCCCTCCCATCAAGGTGTCAATACTATTGATGATTCTTTGTTATGTTGTTATGTGGGGCTGTCTTATGCAGAGTAGGATGTTTGGCAGCATCCCTGGCCACTAGATAATGCCAACAGCACCCCCACCTCCTAGCTGTGACAATCCAAATATCTCAACATTGCTAAGTGTCCCCTGTGGGCCAAAGTGCCCCAGTTGAGAACCACTTCCTGATATCTATGTAGAGCACAGAGTGGTTCTTGATCCTGGTGACACTCAAGAATTGGGTGGGCAGCTTTTAAAAATACCAGTGGTAGAGCTTCGTTCTGGCTGGCTGATTCTGATGACATCAGAACCTCTGGGGTGGGGGGCACCCTGGGCATTGGGGTGTTTTATGCACAGGCAGAGTTGAGACGCACTGGGCTAACCCAGTGAGATGCCACCCCTACCTTGATTATTTCCTGATTCATAGGGAGGGAAACTGAGGCTCAGACAGCCCAAGTGTGGCAAAGTCTCACACCAAGTGATGAAGCCGCATAAAGACCCAGATATTGCCAAAATGCCTTTGTTAAACCAAATAACAAATGTAAAGAAAAAAAATCCACTTCTCCCACTCAAACAAACATATGCATAAACTCACACCAATAAAAAAACAGCAACTACTGCTTTGCAAGTTTTGCCAACCTTTGTTTCTACAGAGGACAGGGACCCCAAGGGCTACTTTCCCTCCTGGGGCGCTGCTTTCATTTTTCCAACCCATTTTATGCTCCAGAATAGCATCTGTGTCCTGCTTTCTCTCCTGGGACCCTCGCAGAGTGCCAATGGTCTGGAGGCGTTGCCAGCCTGCACATCTGTGATGCTAATGGCACTGGGATGGTCTTAGCTTCCCCACTTCCTTAGGTCCTGTTATCGGCCAGGCACCTCCAGGCTAGAACTCCTTCTCAGCCCTTACCCCCCTGTGGGTTTAAGCCAGGACTTCTTCTTGGAGCAGGAAGTTTCCTAGCTTATGTCAAATGCCTGAGTTACCTGTTTTTCTTTCTTTTTGCAGTGGACATTTTTATATTCTCAGGGCACAGAAGTTCTGTCCCATTAACCTAAATCATTTAATAAGGTTATTTTTGCTTCTTTAAATGATTCCTCTTCTTTGGAAAGTCTTCCTGGATCATTTTAGATCAAGAATTGGCAACCTATGGCCCCTGGACCAGCCGTCTATTCTTGTAAATAAAGTTTTAGCATCACATAGCCGCCGGCGTTTGCTTACATGTTGTGTGTGGCCACTTTTGAGGCTCAACGGCAGAGCTGAACAACTGCAGTAGAGACTGTACGCCCTGCAGAGCCTAAAATATTTGCTCTCTGTTCCTTCACAGAAAAACTTTACGAACCCCTGTTGTAAGACAGCAACTTGGGGTGCAGAGGAGGTTTTCATCTGGTAATTCTGGCTATTGGTCCCAGTTCCATAGACTCACTGGGAAATCTTGGGACAAGTCATGCTTCTTCTCTGTTTGCTTGTTTGTGAATGAAGAGGATTCTTTAATTTTTTTTTTTTTCTTAGAGATGGGGTCTGGCTCTGTCTCTCAGGCTGGTGTGCAGTGGCACAATCATAGCTTACTGCGGCCTCAAACTCCTGGGCTCAGTTGATCCTCCTGACTTAGCCTCCTGAGTAGCTGGGACTACAGGAACACGCTACCACACCCACTGAATTACTGCTTTTTTTTTTCGGTAGAGACGAGGTCTCACTATGTTGCCCAAACTGGTCTCAAACTCTTGGCCTCAAGCCATCCTCCTGACTCAGCCTCCCACAGCGCTGGCATTACAGGTGCGAGCTACTGTGCTCGGCCAGCATTTGTTCTGATTGGCTCTACCTCCACATTGTATCCCAAATGAAATATTTCTCTTCATCCCTACTACCATGACTCTGGTCCAAGCTACCATCTTCTCTCACCTGTACTAAGTCATCAACCTCCTCACTGGGCTCCTGGCCTTCCCCCTGCCCCAGTTCTTCCCTGCTGCACTGCCAGAGGGATCTTTGTAAATTATCAATCAGATCTCATCACTTCCAGCTCAAGCCCCTCACACCCCATTGTCTTCCCACAGCTTCCAAGGCCAGGTCCTGTTGACTTTCTGCTGCCTTCCTGATCTTACCCTCATGCCATCCCACTGCTCCCTGTGTGCCAGCCACACTGGTCCTCTGGCTACTCCTCAAACCCACCAGCCCCCTCCTACCTCAGGGCCTTTGCACATGGTGTTCCCTCTACCGAGAACGACTCGCACTTGCAGTTTGTCCAGGTCTCTGCTCCAATGTTGCCTGCCCCACTTAGATCCTCCTCAACCACCTTCCAAAATACTTAAGTTATTTAGTTACTTGTACATTGCCTGGCTCTTCTGACTACTTATAAACTCCATGAGGGTCACAGATTGTGTCTGTCTAGAAAGATCACCACCAAATCCTCAAAATAGGGAACAGTGCCCAGGTATGCATGTGCTCAAGAAATACTTACAGGGAGGGCTGGATAAGGTGGCTCACACCTGTAATCCCAGCACTTTGGGAGGCTGACAGGAAAATTGCTTGAGCCCAGGAGTTTGAGACCAGCCTGGGTAATATAATAAGATCCCCGTCTCCACAAAAATAAACAAGGAAAAAAATTATCTGGGCATGATGACATGTGCTGTAGTATTAGCTACTGGGGAGGCTGAGGTAGGAGGATCATTTGAGCCCAGGAGTTTGAGGCTACAAGGAGCTAGGACCACACTACTGCACGCCAGCCTGGGTGACAGAGTCAGACTCTGTCTCTAAAAAAAGAAAGAAAGGAATACCTTCAGGAATGAATGAATGAATGAATGAATGCGTGCTTGGAATACCTTCTGGAATGAATGAATGAATGCACGCTTATTTTTCAAGGTTGCCAGGAAGATGTAAATAATGCATGTAAATCATTTAGCACCCTACTTGGTACTATAGGTATTCACTGAAAGGCAATGCCTATTTGTTCTCAAAAGGACAGAGAGCTTGTCCAGCGCCAAGGCTGTGCCTTCTCAGGTAGGCTCCTTCCCTGCTCTTTCCTTAGGTCTGAAGGGTTCCTCAGGCTGCCTCTGTTTTCCTCTCTTTTTGTGTCTCTGCTTCCTGGAGGTGTGGCTGGTAGGTCTCCAGCCCCTGCCCCTCTCCCTGTTTCCCTCTCTCTTCCCCCTGTCAGGTGTTTTGCCCATCTTGGGTCCTAATTGAGATGGCAAATTCCAGGGACAGGGCTTACAGCCAACTCTGCCAGCCTCCTCTGCCAGGAGCAGGAGGAAGACAACAAAACCCCAGCATTGCAGTGTGCAAGCCCCTCTCTCTCCAGCAGGAAAGGAGCCTCGAGCCCGGCCCATTCGGTCCACTCCATCGTGGGAGCCCGGACTGGCCAAAGGCACGAGTCCCAGCTCCTCCGTGCTCCTAGCCAAGAAGCACCTGATGTCCCTTTGCCGTCCCCTCGGACACCGTGCCAAGCTAAGGGGGCAGTTTTCTGCTAAATGGAGACCAGGTGGTTTCTAAGGCAATTAGAACCCCTGAGCTGGCGCTGGGCATTGGTGTGGGGGAGTGCCTGCTTCCCAGTTCTCTTCGCTGGCTTTATTTGTTTGCTTTGGATTAGAGAGGCTTGTGCAAAACCTAGCCTTGTTTCTGTCCTGTTTCCATTCCCCCAAGGCTGGGAAGCTGACACTTGCAGTTCTCCTGTGAACTGGAGGCAGCCCGTGTACTGGAGCACCTCATTCGTAAAATGGGAGACAAAGTCCTGCCTTTCACAGTTGTGAATGCATTTTGTAAAGTTACTTCCTGCACAAGTGTATTTGAATCACTTATGCAACAGAGGTCTGGAGACAGAACATTGTGGGTAGAGAGGACAGCAGATGCAAAGATCTTAAAGTGGGAAAGAGCACAGTGTTTTGAAGTTTGAGGGAGGCAGCTCATGCCCATGTTTATGGAGGGAGATCTCAAATGTGCATTTGGAAAGAAGCGAAGGCTTAAAGAGGATGGAAACTTTCTTAAGATTCAAGAGCAACTTGCTTTGTTGGCTCACTTAGTAGAGGTGCTGGCCTGGATGCCAGACCTACAGAAAATTTGACATCTACTTCCTGTCTCCACAGTCCAGTTGGGAGACGCTAACCAGAAACAGAAAGATTACAGTGAACTCGCTACTCCGATAATCAAACATACATGTGCAAGAGCAACACTCAGACCTGGATTCCAGTTCTGCCACTTGGTAGCTGTGCAGCCTCAGGCAAGTTACTTAACCTCTCTGGGCTCACTGTTCTCATCTATAGACTGGGAACTAGAGGGCTGTTGTGAAGCTTCAATCACTTGCCTGAGGCTGCACAGCTACCAAGTGGCAGGGCTGGAATCCAGGCCTGAGTGTTGCTTTTGCACGTGCATGTTTGATTACTGGAGTAGCGAGTTCACTGTAATCTTTCTGCTTCTGGTTAGCGTCTCCCAACTGGACTGTGGAGACAGGAAGTAGATGTCAAATTTTCTGTAGGTCTGGCATCCAGGCCAGCACCTCCACTACTGCACAGCATTTAGAGGAGCTCAGTACAGTGCCATGCACATCGTGAGAACTCAGTTTCCTTTGGTGTTATTATTATCCACAGTAATGATAACATCACCCACTTCGTGTACCAGCCTTCGTGTACGAGATGGCAAAGCACTTTTCAAGTACACACTTCCATGCAGACCGCAAACAAGTTCATGTTAAATTCCCTGGGATCCTCCAGCCAGAACAAGGAGGGAGCTTGGTGTCCCCTGGTTGAGGTGGCCTTGAACCTGGCCAGAGGGATGGGTAGGATTTGGATTGGGAGAAGGATAGAGAGGGTATTCCAGGTGAGCGGAGCTGCATGAGAGTGTGCAGGGGATAGTGGGGAGATAGGCCCAGTGAGGGTGGGGGATCACTGCCAAGGGAGCCTGAAGAAAGGTGCCCCTAACTCTGTGCTAAATTCTCTCCTCCTCATGGGTCCTGCCTAGACAAGCCCTGAGCTCTTAGCATCTCCTTGAGTATATTTGGAACTTCTGGCAGCTGCTTTACTACTCAGGACCTTCCTTTCCCCTTTCCACTGCCCCCGCTCCCCACCTCTCCCTTCTTCCCTCCCTCCTTTCCTTTCTCCCACCCTTCCTTCCATGTATCTATCCTCCTATTCATCCATCTTCTTTTATTCATTTTATTATTAATCAACCGTGCATATTTTTATCCATTTTTTCAACAATTCATTATCCACTTATCCTCTTCTTTTCCTTTTTCCCTCTCCTCATTTCTTCCTTTTTTTTGTTGTTAAGACAAGGTCTCACCCTGTTGCCCAGGCTGGAGTGCAGTGGCACGATCTTGGCTCACTGCAGCCTCTGCCTCCTGGGTTCGAGCAATTCTTGTGCCTCAGCCTCCTGAGTAGCTGAGACTACAGGTGTGTGCCGCCACGCCTGGCTTATTTTTGTATTTTTGGTAGAGGTGGGGGGGTTTCACCATGTTGGCCAGGCTGGTCTCGAACTCCTAACTTCAAGATATCCACCTGCTACAGCCTCCCAAAATGCTGGGATTACAGGTTTGAGCCACCATGCCTGGCCCATTTCTTTATTCTTTTCTTCCTTCCCCCTCCATCCATAAATCCTTTAGCAGCCTTTTGCAATCTCCTCTCCTTTCCTTCCCTCTATCTCTCATCATTTCCATTCATCCATCTATCCCTCATTCATCTGTTTGTCCGTCCATCCATCCATCCATCCATCCATCCATCCATCCATCCATCCATCAATCCATCCATCCATTTGTCCATTTGTTCATCTCTCTGTCCATTCATTCATCCACCCACCCATCCACCTAATTAACACAGAAATTTATTTACATATTCATTTTATTCATGTACTTCTCATTTGGAGGAATTTTCATCAAGTGAATCTTGGTGGAAGACAGGGTCAAGCCTTCCATGTGGAAGCCAGAGGGGCCAGCCACCCTTCTCTTCACACCTGGCACTCAGGACCCATCTGTATGGCCTGGGCTCGGCCAATCAATTGCTCACACTCAGGACTTTCAATCTTGAGAGAGGGAGCCGGAGAAATGGGAATGGGTTAGAGTTCGCTTTCATGGTTGAGGTGTCTGGTGTCCGGTGGCAATGGTGTCCAGTGTGGATGTCACTGTAAGGGTCTGGTGGCAATGGTCTAGAGTGTTCCAAGGGAGGTGGGCACATCAGCATCCTCACAGACTCTTTCTGGAATGCTTTCCTGGTTGTTTCCTGGGGCCAGCCTCCCTTGCCTTGGCCCATTTCCTGAGCCTGGTTCTCCTCCCTTCCTGGTGATTTCTGGAAGTTGCTCAATAGTTGTCCAATAATTTGCTTCCTGATTAAGCTAGGCATAGTGATTTTCTGTTGTTTATGACAAAACCCCTGACATACCTACCAGTTATTTATTCCATTCTCCAACTATATAAATCATCCATCCATCTATCCATCCATCCATCCATCCATCCATCCATCCATCCATCCATCTGATTAATTCACTTCTGTCACTCATTCATTTATATATTTCTTCAATATTCATCCATCTGCATGCCAGGCTTTGCAGGCACAGAAGCAAAATTCAAAGATGAGTCTCACAAGGGTCACAGTAGGTACTCAATAAATGTTTGTCAATGAATTTCATATGAGAGTGTCAAAGCCTCTATTGAACATTGTTGATCTCACCTAGGTTTCTGAGGCCATCTGATGGCTAACAGCATGTTTTCCCTCTAAGACAGTGGCTTGGAGGAGTGGGGTCGTGGGTGTAGGATGAGAAGGAGAACATATGAATCAGTGCTAGTTCCTCTCTTCATTCACCCTACTGGTTTATCACTTCCCTTCTCTCCCGCAAATCCTGGGGCCCTGACAAGCTACCAGCTCTTGTTTCCTCCTTATTATCCTCTTGGAGCCTTGACCAGTCAGTGGCCCAAATATCTTCATCTTCCCTCAAGCCATGAGCTTGCTCAAGGCAGTGTGCAGGGCCCCTGATTTCAGTGGCCACAGGATGATCTGGTTTGATGGGTAGGAAAGACTGCAAGAAAAACCAATCTGTGGCTTTTGTATCATTCTTTGGGAAACCCAGATGGGATTGGGGGTACTACCTAACCTAAACCCTAGCTAGTCTTTGGTTGAATATTGCAATTCTACCAACCTGCTTGGAAAAACCATTGCTACTTCTCAACCTCGGCAGCAGGCTGAGCTCACTTATCTCAAGACCCAAATATACGAACAATCCAAAAATCAGGGCTGGAACATTCCCAGAATGGTATGTTTCATTCCATACGAGGTGGGAGGTGAACCTGCCGCTCCATGAGAAGGTTTTCATTGTCGTGCGCAGGATGTTACCTGACCCCGAATTTCATGGTGAGTAAGTCATTCCCTTTTTCAACCCTCTAAATTCCATCAAGGGGAAAGTGCCTGTTTGGTATTCCTTGGTCTTCAACACCATTCCAATACCAGCTACTCTCCCTTTTCCTCCCTCCCTCCCTCCCTCCCTCCCTCCCTCCCTTCCTTCCTTCGTTCCTTCCTTCCTTCCTGTCTTGCTCTGTTACCCAGGCTGGAGTACAGTGGTGCGATCACGGCTCACTGCAGCCTCAATCTACTGGGCTTCTCCCACCTCAGTCTCCCAAGTAGCTGGGACTGCAGGCACATATCAACACACCTAGCTAATTAAAAAAAATTTTTTTTGGGGGGGTGGCAGATGGAGTCTCACCCTGTTGCCCAAGCTGGTCTTGAACTCCTGGGCTTAAGTGATCCTACTGCCTCAACCTCCCAACGTGATGGAATTTCAGGCATGAGCCACTAGGTCTTGCCTATTCTCCCTTTTTAACAAGAGATATTAGGCCCAGGTGTGGTTCCTTCAGCAGACACAGGGACTAGCTAGAATTTAAATAATAATTTTTTTGTGATATTTATTTTTTCTGGTTATCTTCTTATGACATTTAGGCAATTTTGCATTTAAGGTTAGGATGAAAAGTTTCCTTCTAAAATAAATTTAAGTAGAAAACAGAATCTATTTATTTATTTATTTATTTATTTTTGAGATGGAGTTTCACTCTGTTGCCCAGGCTGGAGTGCAGTGGCATGATCTTGGCTCACTGCCACCTCTGCCTCATGGTGATATGGTTTGGCTGTGTCCCCACTCAAATCTCATCTTGAATTCCCACATATTGTGGGGGAAACCTGGTGGGAAGTGATTGAATCATGGGGGCAGGTTTTTCCTGTGCTGTTCTTGTGATGGTGAATAAGTGTCATGAGATCTGATGGTTTTATAAGGGGAAATTTCCCTGCACAAGTTCTCTCTCTTTGCCTGCTGCCATTCATATAAGACATGAACTGCTCCTCCCTGTCTTCTGCCATGATTATGAGGCTTCCCCAGCCACATGGAACTGTAAGTCCAATAAACCTCTTTCTTTTGTATATTGCCCAATGTCAGGTATGTCTTTATCAGCAGTGTGAAAATGAACTGATACAGTAAATTGGTACCAGGAATGGGGTGCTCCTGAAAAGACACCCGAAAATGTGGATGTGACTTTGGAACTGGGTAAGAGGCAGAGGTTGGAACAGTTTGGAGGGCTTAGAAGAAGACAGAAAAATGTGGGAAAGTTTGGAGCTCCCTAGAGACTTGTTGAATGGCATTGACCAAAATGCTGATAATGACATGGACAATGAAATCCACGCTGAGGTAGTCTCAGATGGAGATGAGGAACTTGTTGGGAACTGGAGTAAAGGTGACTCTTGCTATGTTTTAGCAAAGAGACTGGCAGCATTTTGCCCCTGCCCTAGAGATTTGTGGGACTTTGAACTTGAGAAAGATGATTTAGGGTGCCAGGCAGAAGAAATTTCTAAGCAGCAAAGCATTCAAGAGATGACTTGAGCGCTGTTAAAGACATTCAGTTTTAAAAGGGAAATAGCATGAAAGTTTGGAAAATTTGCAGCCTGACAATGTGATAGAAAAGAAAATCTCATTTTCTAAAAAAAAAAAAAAAGAAAGAAAAGAAAATCTCATTTTCTGAGGAGAAATTCAAGCTGCCTGCAGAAATTTTCATAAGTAATGAAGACCTGAATGTTAATCCCCAAGACAATGGGGAAAGTGTCTCTAGAGCATGTCAGAGGTCTTCACTGCAGCCCCTCCCATCACAGGCCCAGAGGCCTAGGAGGAAAGAGTGATTTCATGGGCTGGGCCCAGGGTCCCCTGCTGTGTGCAGCCTATGGACTTGGTGCCCTGCATCCCAGCCACTTCAGCTGTGGCCAAAAGAGGGTAACATAGAGCTCGGGCTGTGGCTTCAAAGGGTGCAAGCCCCAAGCCTTGGCAGCTTCCATGTGGTGTTGAGCTTGCCAGTGCACAGAAGTCAGGAACTGGGGTTTGGGAACCTCGGCCTAGATTTCAGAGGATGTATGGAAATGCCTGAATGTCCAGGCAGAGGTTTGCTGCAGGGGTGGGGCTCTCATGGAGAACCTCTGCTAGGGCAGTGCAGAAGGGAAATGTGGGGTTGGAGCCCCCACACAGAGTCCCTACTGGGGCACCACCTGGTGGAGCTGTGAGAACAGGGCCACTGTCCTCCAGACCCCAGAATGGTAGATCCACTGACAGCTTGCACCATGCACCTGGAAAAGCTGTAGACACTCAAAGCCAGCTTGTGAAAGCAGCCAGGAGGGAGGCTGTACCCTGCAAAGCCACAAGAGCAGAGCTGCCCAAGACCATGGGAACCCACCTCTTGTGTCAGCGTGACCTGGATGTGAGACATGGAGTCAAAGGAGATCATTTTGGAGTTTTAAGATTTGACTGCCCCACTGGATTTTGGACTTGCATGGGGCTTGTAGCCTCTTTGTTTTGGCCAATGTCTCCCATTTGGAATGGCTGTATTTACCCAATGCCTGTACCTCCATTGTATCTAGGAAGTAACTAACTTGCTTTTGATTTTATAGGCTCATAGGCAGAAGGGATTTGCCTTGTCTTGGATATGACTATGGATTGTGGACTTTTGAGTTAATGCTGAAATGAGTTGAGACTTTGGAGGACTGTTGGGAGGGTATGATTGGTTTTGAAATGTGAGGACATGAGATTTGGGAGGGGCCGGGGTGGAAGATATGGTTTGGCTCTGTCCCCACCCAAATCTCATCTTGAATTCCCACATGTTGTGGGAGGAACCTGGTGAGAGGTGATGGAATCATGGGGGCAGGTCTTTCCCATGATGTTCTCGTGATAGTGAATCAGTCTCATGAGATTTGATGGTTTTGTCAGGGGACGTTTCCCTGCCCAATCTCTCTTTGCCTGCTGACACCCATGTAAGATGTGACTTGCTCCTCCTTGCCCTCCGCCATAATTGTGAGGCCTCACCAGCCATGTGGAACTGTAAGTCCATTAAACCTTTTTCTTGACTGGGCAAATTGTCCAGTCTTGGGTATGTCTGTATCAGCAGTGTGAAAATGGACTAATACACACGGGCTCAAGCGATTCTCCTGCCTCAGCCTCCCAAGTAGCTGGGACTACAGGCACACACCACCATGCCTGGCTATTTTTTTAATTTTTAGTAGAGAAGGGGTTTCACCGTGTTGGTCTGAACTCCTGACCTCAAGCAACCCACCCACCTCAGCCTCCCAAAGTGCTGGGATTACAGTTGTGAGACACTGCCCTGGCCCAGAATCAACTTAAATAAACATATTAAATGAATCATATTAGAAGTGCTGTTTGAATCTGGCAAGAATCATGCTTGGGGCATTCGAAAAGAATGTGAGTTTGAGAGACCTTTCTTTTTATCCAGCCTCAGGAATGTGGTGATTGCTCCCACTTACACAGCACCCACTGTGTGCTGGGCACATTTCTATGGCTTTCAATACCTAAAGCTGAGGACATCCTAACCTACTATGTGGTAAGCGAAATTATTAGCCCCATTTAACAGATGAGGAAAATGAGGCTCAGAGACGTTAAGTAATTTTCCCCAAATCTCACAGCTAGCAAATGGCCAACTCAGGACTTGAACGGAGCTGTTCTGGGATTAAGGGAATGTAGCTTTAGGGGCTGTGCAGGCAGGTACTTGGCTATAGTTCTAGAAGAGGAAGATGTGAAACACTGAGATATGTTCTGCATACCTCCTGCCCCATGACCACACTTGGGTTATTTTCTAATTGGTTTGATCCAGGATCTTAGCAATTCAGGAAGCAAAATAGCCCACTGAGCTGTTAAAACCTGGCCTGCACTCCGACCACCAAAAATTCTATGCTGTTCCCCAGTCGGATGATGGCATACACTGATTCGCTGTCCTGCACCTTCCCATCTGCCTTTGCCATTCCCTTGCACTAAATCCTAGGCTGGGGAAGCCCTCCCCAGAACCCCATAACCCTGTAACCCCCTGTTCCCAAGCTGGTGTGTCTGGGAAGGTGGGCCAGGCCTGCTATGGTCCCGCCACCGTCCACACACTCCAGCCCTACCTCTTTGTCTCTCTACCCTTGGGACCAATGTCTCATTCCCCAGGGTGTCAAGGGGAAAATTAATCACCCGGGGGAGATCAGTCAGCCTGCTGACTTGGCAGGGGAAAGACAAAGAGAAATAGGGTGTTTCGCGGATTGGTTGGGTCCCCCATTAAGGGATGGAAAAATGCTTGCTTTGCGATTACAAATGGCCAACATTCAGGCGGGCAACTCCCGTCCCCGCTCACCTCGGGAAATCGCTGCTAATGCGGTTCTGGAGAAGGTGGCTGTCTCCTTCCTTCCAGGTCAGATCCCAGCTTCTCTGCGCATCTTCAGGGGCGATGCCTGCTTTCCCTCTCCAGCCGGGCCTCCAGCCCTCTTGGTCTGGCACCTCTCAATCCAGAAGATGGGCTCCAGTCCTTTTGGCATCGTACCTTTGGCATCTGTAAAAGCGACACTTCAGCCGTGGAGGAGAGGCACCCTGTGTGGTGGTTATGGGCATAGACTCGTATGATTTGGGTTAAGAGGAGCCTGTGTGATCTCAGCAGGCTGCTGAATTTTTCTGTGTCACAATGTCCCCTTTTGGGTGACGGGACTGATAATAGTGCCCCTTGTGCCAGTCGTGGGGCTACTGCCCTCAGCTCTACTCCCTGCTCGGCTCAGTGTCACCAGGGGCTGACCCATAGGCTGCATGGTCCTGGCTCCCCTTGTATCAGTTGTGCTCAGCCAATGGGAGATCTGTTGGGTGGAGGAAGGGAGAGGCCAGGGTATTTCTACCTCTCTGTCCTGACCTGGGCCGCCTCTCCACCTGGAACCCCTTCCTCCATCCCCCGGCTGTGGTTCCAGCTTCCATGGGCCCCACCACTGGGCTCTGGGAATATCACTCCCACCCCTGTCCCTCCAGCCTAGGGGTGGAAGTGCTGGCTCGGGACCACTTCCTTGCTTTCACTTCCCTCTGTTCTCACACTTAGAGTGGTGCGTGTTTTCCGGGTTTGAATCTGATGGCCACGCTATCTCATAGGGCTGTTCTGGGATTAAATGAGCTGTGTACTTAGAACGAGTAGAGCACCTTGAAAAGTACTCGGTGCAGAGTAGGTGCCATGTAAGTGCTTGTTAAGTAAAATGAGAACGGCTCACGTTTACCGAGCGTTTCGTACCATGGCAGGCATTTGCCTGTGTTGCATTGCCTCATTTAATTACTGCAAGGTAGACATTTGGATGATCCCCTATTTATAAGTAAGCAGACTGTGGCTCAGAGAGGCTCAAGCACCTGCTGGTTTCCACAGCTTGTACTCAGCAAAATCTGAACTTCAATCCAGGTCTCTCCACCTGACGCTGCTTCCCTAAACCCACCTCCAGGTTGTTTTACAACTTGTAAAGCCTTCCCTGACCACTTATTCCATATAACAGCATTGTAGGGTAGACATAATGTTAGCCCCAGATTATAGGTGAGAAAATTGAGACAAAGAGAGGGGCTTAGGAGCTTGCTCAAGATTGCACAGCCAGTTTATGCTGGAACCAAGATTTGAATGTGGATTCTCTTGTCTGGGCTTACTCTGCTGAAGAGGACCACTTGCTTCTTCCAAGGGCTCATTGGAGCCTCTTCCTCCAGGAAGCCTTCCCTGGTTCACAATGGCCAGATGACTGTCTCCTTTCAGAGCCAGCTTGCTGTGACATTGCTTTCAGTCTTCCTCATTTCCCAGGAGCCTCATGTCTTTGGTTGTCACGTGGGAGTGTGTTAGGGAGGTTGTAAATTCTCCCACGCAGGGTCAATCCTTACTTCCATCTTTCTATTGAATCTCTGACCCTCCAATCTCCGTTTCAGCATTCACAATGCTGTTTCCACTCAGAGCAAAACCCCAGCAAATCCCTTCTAAGTCTGACCTGCCTCAGACCTTTCTAGTAACCTCTTTTTTTAAATTAAAAAAAATTTTTTTTGAGACCGAGTCTCACTCTGTTGCCCAGGTTGGAGTGCAGTGGCACGATCTCAGCTCACTGCAACCACCGTCTCCCAGGTTCAAGCAATTCTTGTGCCTCAGCCTCCCAAATAGCTAGGATTACAGACACCCACCACCACATCCAGCTAATTTTTGTATTTTTTGTAGAGACGGGGTTTCGCCATGTTGGCTAGGCTGGTCTCAAACTCCTGACCTCAAGTGATCTGCCCACCTCAGTCTCCCAAAGTGCTGGGATTACAGGTGTTTTCTGATCACCTCTTAACACTCTCCCCACAACATCTCATGGTACATGAGCTTCTGAAGCAGAGGGGTTGGGGGCGGTCTCCAAGCTCATCACTGACACTCTGTGTGACCATGGGCAAGTCATAAACCTCTCTGTGCCACGGCCACTTCTTTGGCAATAACAGTACCTTTCTCCCAGGGCTGCTGTGAGGATTAACACACGTGACATACTCCGTCTGCGTTAGCTGCTACTATGGGGCTGGTGTGGGATGGTAGATCCCTTCCTGTCCCCTGCCCTGTCTCTGTGCACCCAGAGCCCCCTTCTTGCCCTGTCAGGGTCGTCAGGGTCTGACCTTCCCCATGGCTTCCCCAAGGCCTGAGTGCAGAGCTGCGGGTTGGAGACGTAAATCCTAGATGGCGAGGCCGGACTGCGGGCTGTGTGACCTTGGGCAAACCAAGTCATGTCTGTGGGTCTCAGTAGTCTCAGCTTCAAGTTGAGTTGTCTAATCTCTGTCCCGGCTCTGCCTCAGAGGGTTGTGGTGACATTGAGATGAGATGACAAAATCCAGGCACTATCATTGTTAGCTACAATAACTCACCACTGTTCTGTGGTTCGTAGGTTGCCGCTACCAACCATAGTCAACCTACAAACCACAGAACAGCGGTGATTTAAGTACAGTTGCCCATTTCACAGATTGGCAAAGTGAGGCTCAGAATAGCTCAGCACTTTCGCAAGGTTGAACATCTGACCATCATTGTGTTCTTGTAGGTTAATGTCATTGCCTTGGTCAATCCTTTCTTTCCCACCTTTCTGTTCGTCTTTTTCTCTTTTTCAGGTGTGAAAAGTGAGAAACAGACAATGGTCAGGGCTGTAAGCTTTCTGTTTTCAGGTTCTGTTTTCTATTTTTTTCTTCACTCCTCAATCCAGTTTCTGAAAACCATCTTTAAGAATAAAAATAGTTGACCTAGCTCAAAATGGCCAAGAGCGGCTCTGTCCTAGAGGGTCACATGTGGCTATTTAACTTTAAATCAATTAAAATGAAAAGTTCGGTCCTTTGGTTGCACTTGCCACATTTTGAATGCTCAAAGCCACCTGTGGCTTGTGGCTACTGTGTTGGACTCCATAGATAGAGAACATTTCTACTGTTGCAGAGAGCTAACTGGCAGTGTGGCCAGAGTAGGGTTTCTCAGCCCCAGCAGCACTGGCATTTCGGGCTGGATAATTATCTGTCATGGGAACAGCATCCCTGACCTCTACCCAGTAGGTGCCAGCAGCAACTGTCCCTGGTTGTGACAACCAAAAATATTTCTAGACGTTACCAAATGTCCCTTAGAGGGACAAAATTGCTCTTGATTGAGAGTTGCTGGTCTAGGTGATTAAAAAAAATAAGATTTCCTTGCGCAGAACAAAAGGAAATAGGCATATTAAAGTAACAAGAGGGACTGAGGTTTTAACAACAAGAACTTCCTTATTGAGGTCAGGCATTGTGGCTCATACCTGTAATCCCTGCGCTTTGGGAGACTGAAGCAGGAGGATTGCTTGAGGCAAGAAGTTCGAGACCAGCTTGGGTAACAAAGCAAGACCCCAACTCTATTTTTTATTTTTAAATAACCAGGTGTGGTGGTGCATGCCTGTGGTCCCAGGAGGACTCAGGAGGCTGAGGCAGGAGAATCACTTGAGCCTAGAAGTTTGAGGCTGCAGTGAGCTGAGCTATGATTGTGCCACTGCACTCCAGCCTGGGTGACAGAGTGAGACCCTGTTCAGAAAAAAAAAAACAAAAAACCCAAAACCAAAAGAACTTCCTTGTCGGGATGGTGGTGACAGCATGGATTTGGGAGTCAGCTATACATTTATTGAAAGCCCCACTCTGCCACCTTCTTCCTGGGTTACTTTAGGCAAGCCAGTTGACTTCTCTGACCCTCAGTTTTCTTGGCTGTAAAATGGGTGTTAATTGTAACAGTTTCTGCTTCCCAAGGATGTAGGGAAGAGAAAATCAGGTAATGCATTGAAAGTACCAGGGTAGGCACCCAGGAAATGTGGCTTCCCCTCTTCTGTGGGGGGCAAGGGCTTTGCCTGCAGACAGGAAATCTCGTGACGCTGCTCCCAGGAAGCAGCAGACGGGAGAGATCACCACTTTGGGCCCCCCTAAGCCGGGAGCCTGGCAGACCCTATCCCCAAGCTCCAGGGGGATGCCTGGGGACCCTGCCCTCAGGTTGGGTCCAGCTGGGGTGTGTGTCGCTGATGGGACCAAGGCTGCAGGGATGCAAGGAAAGTCAGGGGCCGGGGGCCGCTCCGTCCAGAAACATCCATCTAAACAGAGGAAAGGTCCAGGCAGCTCAATCCAGGAGGAGTGCAAGCCGGGAGCGAGAAAAATTGATGCCTGCAGGAGACAAAAGAGAGCCAGAAGAGTGGCCCCCAGACCTCGCTCCTTCCACAGGTGATAAGATTGATGGGCAGACGAAGGAGGCAGGCTGAGTGATAGATAATTTCAAATCGGCAGTAAACACGGCTGTGGGGACTCGTAGCTTTTCTTACAAGTGTGACACCGGTGTGGAGGGGAGATGAGGTGACTGATTAGGAAAGAAGACAGCCGGAGACCCTTCTGAGCGGCAGCTGGGCTTGGCGGAGCTGCCTTGAGTGGGAAGCACGTGGGAATGAAGCCCCAGACGGATGGAAATGTGCACAGACCTGGCAGCTCCAGCATATCAGCCTTTGTTTGTGATTTTCATGCATTTGCTCAACAAATATTTGCTGAGCATGTATGATGTGCTGTGGGCTGGGTGAGATGTTGTGGATACAGCCACTGCGAGTGAGACAGACACAGTCACATCCCCAAGGAGCTTCTATTCTTGTGGGAGAGACACTCAGTGAAGAGCTAAAGGAATTAACGAACACGTTAATGTTTAGGTTGTTAAGGCTTCTGTGTGAGTCCATTTGCTTTGCTATAAAGGAACACCTGAGGCTGAGTAATTTACTAAGAAAAGAGGTGTATTTTGGCTCATAGTTCAGCAGACCGTACAGGAAGCACGGTGAGGCCTCAGGAAGCTTCCAATTGTGGTGGAAGGTGAAGAGAGAGCCAGCATGTTACATAGTGAGAGAGAGAGAGACAGAGAGAGAGAGAAAGAGCAGAGAGTGAGGGGGAGGTCCCAGCCTCCTTTAAACATCCAGATCTCACAGGAACGAACTGAGCAAGAACTTGCTCATCACCAAGGGGATGGTGCTAAGCCATTCACAAGGATCTCGCCCCCATGACTCAACACCTCCGCCTCCAACACTGGGGATCACAGTTCAACATGCCATTTGGAGGAACATATATCTGAACCATATCAGCTTCTCTGAAGAACATAGGACAAGCAGGGAACAAAAGAGAGTGATGGAGGGGCTAATCTGGTGGGTGGGGGGAAGGACTCAGCCTCCATGAGTGGGGCTGAGAAATCAGCATTGCAAAAGAGCCAGTCATTCAAAGAGCTGGGGGGAGGCCGGGCCCCGTAGCTCATGTCTGTAATCCCAGCACTTTGGGAAGCCAAGGCAGACGGATCACTTGAGGTCAGGAGTTCCAGACCAGCCTGGCCAACCTGGCGAAACTCTGTCTCTACTATAAATACAAAAATTAGCCTGGTGTGGTGGTGTGTGCCTGTAATCCCAGCTACTTGGGAGGCTGAGGCAGGAGAATCGCTTGAATCTAGGATACAAAGGTTGCAGTGAGCTGAGATTGTGTCATTGCACTCCAGCCTACGCTATAGAGACTGTCTCAAAACAAACAAACAGACAAACACCAAAGGGGTGTGGGGAGAGGAGTGTTCCAGATGGAGGGGCAGCTGGTGAAAAGGCCCTGAAGTGGAAATGAACGTGGTGTGTGTAATGGATTAAACTGTGTCCATCAAAAACGTTGAAATCTTAACTGCTGGTAGCTGTGAATGGCACCTGATTTGGAAATAGGGATTTTGCAAGGGAATCAAGTTAAAACTAGGTCACTAGGGTGGGCCCTAATCCAGTATGATTGCTGTTCTTATAAGAAGAGGAGAGAGACTAAAGAGAGAGATACTAAGGAGACAGAGGGAGGATGATGTGAGGACCCCAGGGAGAAGCCATGTGATGACAGAGGCAGTGATGTGTCTACAAGCTAAGGAACATGCAGGATCATGGGGTGCACCAGAAGCTAAAAGAAAGACCTGGAGCAGATTCTCCTTTAGGGCCTTGAATGAGAGGGCAGCCCTGCTGACCCCTTGATTTCAGGCTTCTAGTCTCTGGAACTGCAGAAGAAGACATTTTTGTTTTTTTAGCCACTTAGCTTTGGTTCTTTGTTACAGCAGCCCTAGAAAACTAGCATAGCATATTTGAGGAAGAAAAAGAAGACTAGGTGGCTGGGGAAGAGGGGAAAATCAATTTTAGAGTCAGATGTGGTGATGCACATCTGTAGTCCCAGCTACTTGGGAGGCTGAGGTGGGAGGATCGCTTGAGTCAGGAGTTCAAGTCCAGCCTGGACAACATAGTGAAACCCCCATCTTTTACAAAAGACATTGGTTCCCTATGGGGCAGCGTGAGTGAGGATTATTTCCCTCATTTTTCAAATGAGGGAACTGAGGTCCAGAGAAGAGGTGTGATTGCTTGTGATCTCAGTGGCCCCCAGTGGTATTTGTGCCCTTGGGTAGTTTTCTCCCATGTTGAGTCTGTGCTGCCCTGTGTGACTGAGAGAATACAGCATAAGTGATGTGTGACTTTCAAAGTTAGGTCAAAAAAAGCACTGCTGCTTCTGCCTTGGGTTGCTCTCCCTGGAGGAAACCAGCCGCCATGTTGTGAGGACACTCAAGCAGCCTGTGGGGAGGCCCTCTCCCAGTCAATAGCCAGCACCAACTTGCCAGCCAGGAAAGCATGCCATCTTGGAAGTGGATCTCCAGTCCCAGTGGAGTCTTCAGCTGACTTCAGCGTCAGCTGACATCTGACTGCAACATCTTGAAAGACCCTGAGCCTCACTTTTTTTTCTTTTTTTTTGAGATGAAGTCTCACTCTGTCACCCAGGCTGGAGTGCAGTGGTGCGATCTCGGCTCACTGCAACCTCCGCCTCCCGGGTTCAAGCGATTCTCCTGCCTCAGCCTCCCAAGTAGCTGGGACTACAGGTGCACACCACTATGCCTGGCTAATTTTTGTATTTTTAGTAGAGATGGGGTTTCACCGTGTTGGCCAGGATGGTCTTGATCACCTGACCTCGTGATCCACCTACATCAGCCTCTCACAGTGCTGGGATTACAAGCGTGAGCCACTGTGCCTGGCCCCGAGCCTAACTTTGTTACTCTCAAATACCCACAGAAACTGAGAGAGAATAAATTGTTGTTATTGTAAACTGCTAAGTTTTGGGGTGATTTGTTATGCAGCAATGGAAAACAAATATACAGCCTCAAAGCCAACAAGTGACAGGGCTAGGAGGAGAATCTGGGTCTTCCGGTGCCAGGGTCTGTGTGCTTTCTCCTACTTTTTGCTCCAGGCTCAGGATTCCTCTTGTAAGAGCCTCTCATTTCTCTCTTTCTTGTTCTGATAACCCTGGGATCAGGAAAGGGATGAGGAAGGAGTAGAAAGCTCTGGCAGCTGGGCTGGGTTGATGGGGCTTTCTGTGTCCAGGTCCTGTGAGGATACCATCCAGGATGTCAAAGGAAGACACAGGGAATCCCAGAACCGGGGTTCCAAGGCTCCCATTAGACTGTGGTGACCACAAGCGTCAGGTTTTGAGCTCTGTGCTTTTCTGAAAGCTCTACTTCAAGTCCCTCCCACCTCTGGTCATTTTCAGCAAATGTAGAATAGTGACATCAGTAGCTATTCTGCATGGGATGCTGAGGATTGCATCCCGAAGACAAGGATGCCTCTCCCTTGTCCTTGAGGAGTTTGTGGTCCTTCTGGGGGCAATTTGGTCACTTACAGAAAAATAAAAAGGAGCTAAAGACTGCCCCTGGCATATTGGTTAATTACAGATGAATAACAAATTGGCAGCTTAACACAACGACAAACACTGATTATCTTCTGTGAGCCAGAAATTTGGAAGTAGCCCAGCTGGGTGGTTCCAGCTCAGGGTCTCTCATGAGTTTGCTTAAGTTGTTACCTGGGGCTGCAGCCATCTGAAGGCTTGACTGGGGCCAGAGGGTCTATCTGCTTTCAAGGTGTCTCACTCACATGGCTGGCAAGTTGGCTCCTTTCCATGCGGACCTCCCCATAGGGCTGCTTGAGTATCCTACAACATGGCGGCTGGCTTTTCTGAGTGAGTGAATCAACAAAGAAAGAGATAGCAAGGAGGAAGCCATAATGTCTTTTATGACCTAACCCGGAAAGTCACAATCTGTCATTTCCACAATATCCTCCTGTTTATACAGGTGTGGATAGTGTGGAAGGGGACTACATGAGGGCATGAACGCTAGGAGGCAGAGATCACTGGGGGCCATTGTGGAGGCTATAAAGGTATTTCAGAATTCAGCAGTGGATGGATAAGGGAAAGACTGCAGAAGGAGTGACTGAGAGTCCTGAAATTGTGCCACGTAGGGGGCCAAGTCCCTGGGGAAAATTCTTTGGTGTCGAAAGATCCCATTCATGCATTTCAAGAAGTTCTTCATCCTCAACACTAGAGTGCCCTTAAACCCCGATTCCTGACACGGGCCTGCCGAAAGTTGGTCAAATGATAATCAGTTGGGGTTTTGAGGATCTGATTTGGGGCCACACAGATTTGGGTTCAAATTTCAACTCTATCACTGGCTATGTGATCTTGAGACAGTTGCTTAACCTCTCTGAACCCAAGTTTCTTCATTGGGGGAAAATAACTCCCTTCCTTGGCAGGGCTGTTGAAAGGCTTAAATGAGAGCATATGCCCTCTGTAAATGATGGTGACTGTTAGGTTGTTTGCTTCTCTGTGCTCCGTGAGGGGCTGGAGATTCCTTGTGGACAGGCTGCTCTTCTCCCTGGTCCTGCATGCCCCATGGGCCTTTGAGCTGTTGCTTATACCATTTCCCCTGCCAAGGATGAATTCCCCACTTCCTAAGCCCTGTCCAAGTCTCAGCCATAATTTAAGTCTCAGCGTATAGCCTTAGCCCCTGTGAAAGAACTTCCCAAGTCATCCACAGGGCCCTCTTTGTCCTTTGAGCTCTCCTAGAGCCAGGAGGGCTGGCTGCAAATATAACAACTCTCAAAGAAGTGGCCAGGCCACCATTTGATGGACACATAGATAGTTTCCTCAACAGCAAACTTATAAGGTAACTACTTTTGTTATGTCTGTTTGACAGATGGAAAAACAGAGGTCACGTAACTTACTCAAGGTCACACAGCTTAGGGGTGCGCCTGAGATTTGAACCCAAGTTTTTCTATTCTCTTAACTGCTACTCTGTTATTTCTAAGAGCAAAGCTTACAGTCAATTCCTTGAAGACAGATGCTTCCTTTGACCTTTGTTCCGCTCATTCCTTTGTACTTCCCAGAGCTCCTAACACAGAAAGAGGCACCTGGAAGCAGCTACTTGCCATTGCCAAGTTCATTCAATTGCGTTAGACCAGTAGTTCTCAAAGCATGGTTCCTAGCTCAGCAGCATCACCTGGGGACTCGGAAGAAATGAGAATTCCCATATCAGAGCCCAAACCTGCGGAATCAGAAGCTCTGAGGGAGGAACCCAGCACTGTGTGTTTTCATGAGCCCTCCAGGGGCTTCTGATGCAGGCCTAAGTTCAAGAGCCCCTGTTCTAGGGAATGACTCTCCTCACGTGCCCCACACTCTGCCATGAAGATAATCCGCTGCTTCAGTGGAAAAGTGTCTGTCTTCAACCCATGCGGGGACAATTTCAGGCACTGGGCAGCATTTGTTCATCTTTAAGCTTTTCTTGTCCAAGTCTCTCTTTTGCAAACCTTGACCCTGGCCTCTGCTTGCTAGCCAGACAGCTCTCACAACCACAAAACAAATGACCGAGTGGCAGCAGCTATCGACAGGGAACCCGGTTGCCCTCTATCATGCTTAGTCCGGTAGTTTGTTTGGGAGGTTGTGGTTTGATTACCTGTGTGCCTGTGGCTGAAGTTTTATATTACAGGAGTATAATATCCTCCTGTTTCCTGTTAGAAAAACCACTCCTAGTTTGCATAGTGGGATTAAGTGCCATAATGTTGCATGGAGTTCTGAGAAGCCATCATAACTTGTGCTGTGTGCATTTAAGACCTCTGAATTAGAACCTTTCCCTCCCTCCCTTCCTTCCTTCTTTCTTTCCTTCCTTCCGTCTCACTTGCCTCCCACAATTCCTTATTGAACATGCTTTTGTTTTAGGCAAATTAAACTAAACCGTTACAAAAACCTTACAGGATTTATTTTGTACTCCTTATTTTACAGGGAGCAAAACTGAGGTTTAGAAGTGTTAAAATGTTTTGCTTGAGGATGCACAGGAATGCTCAAGGAGGAGCCGTGGATTAAAAGCAGGATGGCCGGGCGCGTTGGCTCACGCCTATAATCCCAGCACTTTGGAAGGCTGAGGAGGGTGGATCACCTGAGGTCGGGAGTTTGAGACCAGCCTGACCAACATAGTGAAACCCCGTCTCTACTAAAAACACAAAAAATTAGCTGGGCATGGTGGTGCCTGCCTGTAGTTCCAGCTACTCAGGAGGCTGAGACAGAAGAATCACTTGAATCTGGGAGGCAGAGGTTGCAGTGAGCTGACATCGCCCCACTGCACTCCAGCCTGGTGGGTGACAGAGCAAGACTGCGTCTCAAATAAATAAATAAATAAATAAATAAATAAATAAATAAAAGCAGGATGTCTGACTCCAGTGCCCAGGGAGAAGAGAAACCAGCTCTCTGAAATCGGGGGATGTGGGGTGGGGTTATCTAAAAGGCGGCAGCCCTAAAGACTGTCTGCTCCTGTGGAGAGAGGGGAAGAACTGACTTTCTATGAATAGGCACCATGTGGCAGACACTGTGCCCCACAGTCTATGTTGGTTACAGGGTCATCAAGAGGGCGCCATGGGATCCATTGGGTCTGATCACTCCCATTTTGCAGATGGAGAAGTCGAGGCTCTTAGAAGTTAAGTCCCAGTTGGGCGTGGTGGCTCACGCCTGTAGTCCCAGCACTTTGGGAGGCCAAGGCAGGCAGATCATGAGGTCAGAAGATGGAGACCATCCTGGCTAACACGGTGAAACCCCATCTCTACTAAAAATATGAAAAATTAGCCAGGCGTGGTGGCAGGCACCTGTAGTCCCAGCTACTTGGGAGGCTGAGGCAGGAGAATGGCGTGAACCAGGGAGGCAGGGCTTGCAGTGAGCCAAGATCGCGCCACTGCACTCCAGCCTGGGCAACAGTGCGAGACTCCATCTCAAAAAAAAAAAAAAAAAAAAAAAAGAAGTTGTTAAATCCCTTGCCTGGGTCACACACCGGTAAGGTGGCAGAGCTGGGATTTGAACACAGATTTCTAAGTTGATCCAATTCCCTTTCCATGATGTCATAGATCTTAGCATGAGGTCAGCTTTCCTGAACTGATCTATCAATATGTACAGAGCACAGAGAAGAAAAATCCCTCATAGTCCAGAGAAAAAAGCAAATCCCATCTTAATCCTTCCCAATGACTCTCATGATGATAATGATAACCACCATCCAATGGGTGTCTGCTTAGATCCGAGGGCTTTACTCTCCATGTGGTCCTCATGGAACCTTGTGAGGTAGGTATCATCATCCCCACTTTGCAGATGAGGAGGACAATGAGGCCCAGGGAGGTTAAGTAATTGCCCAAGTTCTCACAGTGAGTCTGTGACTGGACTTCAGTTGGATCTGCTGCTGTCTCCAGAGCCCATGCTCTTTCTAGGGCTACTGTATCAGTCAGCTAATGCTGGGGAACAAACTGCCCCCATATGCAGAAGCTTAACACAACAATCTCTTATTATATTTCACTTCCCTGTGGGTTTAGCTCATCCCAGCTGGGCTTTCTCAAGCTTCTGAGGATTGGCCTAGAGGCTATATGCTAGGTTGGGCTTGGTTGGGGCACCTTGGTTGGGCCAGCCATGTCCATATCTCTCTCATCTTCTTCCTTGGACCAGAAGGCATGTCCTTTTCATGGCGATGACAGAAGTACAAGAGAACAGGTAGAAACATGCAAGGCTTCTTAAGGCCTGTACTTAGAACTGGGACACTGTTGTTTCTGCAGCATTTGATTAAATTCAACCAGCCACGTGGCTGAACCCAGGTTTAAAGGACAAGGAAATGGACTCCTTTTTAGAAGGAAAAACTGCAAATGACAAACAACACGCATATAAGACAATATAGAGAATTGGGGCTAATGAAATAATTGGCTCTAACTTCTCAGTAGCTTAAGTCTGGATGGAGAGAGAACACTGATCTATAGCAAGTAAGAGTGCACCGGGGGAGACCCCAAGAGATGAACATTCTCCTGTTTGAGTCTGAAAGGTACAGGCATTTAGAGGAGGTGATCTCAGAGGAATTTCGGGAAGAGAACAGTTTTGAGTAGTTATTGAGGGATGGCGAGGCAGAAAGGAGGAAGGAAATGCATTCAGTGAGGCAGGAGACTGAAAGTAGCTTGCAAGCTCTTGGAGGCCAGAGATCATTTTACTCATCGTGTAGCTTTTGGATGGCGAGCTGTGCCTGGCACATAATAGGTGCTTAATAAGGAGGAGTGAAGACATGGGGAGAGTGAAGGGTAGGTGAGGAGGTCATCTTGGGGTGTGGGCTTCCTCCTCCCTAGGAATTTTTGGGAACTTAGTAGACTCTCTGGGCTGGTTTAGGGACGGTCTTGGTCAGAGAAAGGAAAGGACCATGTGACATGGCAGGGTGTGTGTGTGTGTGTGTGTGTGTGTGTGCGCGCACTCCGGCTCTGTCTTTAGCAGTGGCACCAATAAAAGTTCCCACATGTATTGTCTATCTTCTTCTACTAGCTTGTAAGCTGCAGAAGGGCAGGGATTTTTGAAATTTTGTTTGTTGCTTTCCTCTCAGAACCTAGAGCAGTACCTGGTCCATAGAAGTTGCTCAATAAGTGTCTGTTGAATGAATGAAGGAGTAGATACAAATTTTTCTACAGGGTAGGGATTATTATTATCCCCATCTTCCAGATGAGGAAACTGAGGCTCAGTGTTTCAGTGAGTGAGATGGTAAAGGCAGGCTGGCAGACTGTCAAAGTCCAAGGTTTACTCTCTACTCCAAACTGCCCCGAATTTCACAAGCGGCCTGTTAACTGGAACAGCAGACAAAAAGCAAGAGAAAAAATTCTCTTTTAATCCCATGCCATAATTGCTTTCTGAGATTTCAGAGCAGGCCTTATCTATATGCAGGTGTCTTGTGCAGACTTATTTTCTTCTTGGACATACAAAGAGCGGCCACCAACCACTTATTCCAGGAAAACAGGAGTTTGGGGCTCAGATGTTGGGAGGTGCCCTGGATCTGCCCCCCACCAAGTTGCATCTACCCAGGTCCCTCTGTGGAAGCATCAGGCAGGCAATAGCTCAAGTTCTTTACACTGAGCCCTTTGTTGGGTACTGTGGGGCTTGGCTATGTCATGAAACAGAGGTGCCCAGGACACCAGAGCAGACATAGTCCACATGTGACTCATGTAAGACCCCATCTTGGGGCACAGCTTTTGCATGTGAGTTGGTGCAAGTGGGTGTCTGGGGGAGAGAATCGTCACACTTCATTCCTTATGATATCCTTTAGCTCCTAATGATAATACTAGCCACCATGGGCCTTGGTTTCCTTCTCTGTATAATGGGAATAAGTCTCCACTTCACAAGGTCATGGAGGGATTGGATGGTTTAGTGCTCAGAGGGCACCTAGAGCACAGCCTGCATGTACAAGAGCCTGGATGCGTTAGTGCTTCTCATGATCACTCTGTCCTGTGCATTTCTTGCTTAACCCACACGGCAGCTTCATGAGCCACGTGCTATCATTTTGCACATGACCGTATTCAGTAACAGTCATAGGCATCCCATTCATCATAGCACAAACTCATCCTCATTGAATGCTTACCCTCTGCCACGTGTGCTGTGCTAAGTGCTGTAAGTGGACCGACTCATCGAATCCGACAATCTTACTATTCCCATTTTTACAAATGAGGAAACTGAGGCACAGAGGGTTTTGATGACTTGTCTACTGTTGTACATCAAGCCTGTGGCTGGGCCCCATGCACACACTTCTGGCTTCCCTTCTCTGCTGTTGTCTTCCTTCCTGGGACATAGCCCTCAGGGGGAACTGAGCAGGCCCTTGGCCCACTGCTGGGCCCCAGAAAGGAGAGAGCCTAGCCCATGTGCTGACCCAGGCCTCCCTCCCCAGGCCCCAGCCCTCTCTGCCCTTCTAGTGTCCTTGACCCTGTGCGGCGAGGGGTCACCGCCTCATCTGTATGGCTCCCGCAGAAAGCCAGTGACGGCTCTCAATGCATCACGGAGTGGCAGTCACGCCAGAGCCGGGGTGTCATTTCCATCCATCTTTCTCCAACCGCTCCCTGTCACCAAGCAAGGGAGGTCGGAGTGTGGGGGGAGGAAGAGGGGAAGATGGATGGGGTGGGGGCTGAGAGGCAGGGATGGAAGCGGGAAAGGAGGAGGGAGCAGAGGAGGAGGAGAAGAATGGAGGGGAAGGAGAAAAGAGGAAAAGAAGGAAGAAAGGCCCCAGGGGGAGAGATTCCTGAGCAAGGGAGGTGAGGAAAGAAATGAGAAGGGAGGAGAGGAGGCTGTGAGCTAGAAGGAAGTGGCCAGCAAGAGAACTAGGACAGGGAGGCAGAGGGAGGAGGGGACGGGAGAGAGAAGCAGAGAAGGCTGAGGAGGGAGGCTGGGGAAAGAGGAGTGTGGGAAGAAAATGCAGTAAGGGAAGGTGGAAAGCAGCAGAAACTGGAGGCAGGGAGGCAAGGAGGAGAGGCGACTTGGACTGCCTCAGCCTCTTTGTTTGTTTGTTTTCTCAATTCCAGCAGCCTCCTCCAGCTCTGTAGCCCAGGGCGAAGTCTAAATCAAAGCAGAGGTGGGAGGGGTGCTCCTAGCAGATGCGCCTGCAGGGCTGGGCCCAGAGCTGTCCCCAGACCCCAGAGAGGGGCCTGACAAGTGGAGGGACCTCAACTAGGGCTGCTCAATGTCACTGCTCCATGAGGTCTCTCATCCTCCACCAGACTTGTGGGGTTCTTTGCATGATGGTCTCAGGATTCCAAAAAGCAGCAAGTTAGGGAAAGCTCTAATGCACAAGCACGCTGTAAGCCTCCACTCACATCACATTTACTAATGTCTCATTGGCCAAAGCAAGCCACGTGGCCAAGTCTAGGTTCAAGGGAGAGAGAAATGGGGGAGCGACATCCTCAATCCCCACTGGTCTTGGGCCAAGCTGGCTTGGGCTCTCATGAAGGCATTGCCTCTTGAGAGGGCGTGTCTACGCCTTCATCTGGGCCACCTGCCATGCTCCTTCTCCCTTTTGAAAACCCTATCCATTCCTCAACCTCTCCTTGTTCAGGAGATCTCCTCTGATTCCTTCTGCCTAGGGAGGGGTCCGCTTTGACCTCAGGATTTAGTACTTAACTTGTACTTGTGGGGTGGTGTCCCAAACTGGAATGAACACAAGGTTCAAACTGATATGAACCAGGCAGGTAACATGCATGAAGGTGGCTGGTCAGGTTCACCTTAGGGCAATAGGGAATGGTGGGGACGGGGGCAAACTGGAGAGTGCACATATCTCCCAACAGAGTCCCAGGAGGAAACAGATGACATCCTCAAATTAGGATAATCCAAAAGGGTTTATATACAAAGGGACACATTACAAAGGTGTGGGGGCCTTGGAGGCAATCTAAAGAAATAGATCCTCCTCTCTTGGGAGTGATGGGGGAGTAGCAGAGGAGCCATTACCACTCTTAGGCCAAAGGGATGAGAAGCGAGTGGGAAGGGAGGGAGCCAGGAGACTGAGTAACTAAACACCCTAACCTCACACTCTTCCCACACTCCAGTTTCCTACTGATGCCTCCCACTGGCTGAATCCAACCATGAATCAGAGAGAAGGGAGCCCATTGGTGAATCCATGTTACCCCATCTCCCAGGACAAGGACTGGGTAGAAAAAAGTGGAGAATGAAAAGGAGGACAAGCCAATTATATCTGGGATAGTGTGTCCCACCTGAAGATGTTAACGTTTATTATATTTTAAATACTGTCATCTAAGCATACTCTAAAATTCCTTCCTTGATCCACTAGTTTGAGATGTTTTTCTATCCCCTGTCCAACACACACTCTATGAATTAGTCAAGGCTTCCCTGCTGTATTCTAACCTTCTTGAAGACAAGGATTCAGTACTGCATGCTTTCTCTAATCTCCACAACACTTTACACATAGTAAGGTGCTTAACACGGTGGATAGTGGATTTCTAGAACTAGTGAATTTAACATTAGTAGCTTCAACTGAGTAACCTGGAGTCTTTGCACAACACAAGTAGTAATTTATTTTGTCAAGGCAGGAATTTAAATCTCACATGCGTAAGTGAGCATCATTCAGCTATGGAATGAGCCTAGCAACCACCCAGAAATCACATTTCATTACCTCTATTTTCTGCTCAGTAAATCTGGTTAATGGATCCAAACTTTCTTTGTGAAAAATCACTTCAAAAAATAAAGAAACTTCAAGTCACTGATGAGGCAAGTGTATCAGTTAGCTTTTTAGCTGTGTAACAAGTAGCCCCAAAATATGGTGGCCTAAACCAACACCAATTTTATTTTGCTCTTGATTCTGTGGGTTGGCTGGGATGGCTAGAATGGCTTTCTTGGTCTGGGCTGGCTTAACTGGGGCTGCATAGTACAGGATGGCTTCACTCACACATCTGGCAGGTGGTAGGCTGTTCGATCCAGGAGACCTCAGCTAGGGCTGCTCACTCATCACTGATCCATGTGGTCTCTCATCCCCCAGCAGGTTTGCCTGGACTTCTTTGCATGATGGTCTCAGGATTCCAAAAAGCAGCAAGACAGGGAAAGCCCTAATGCAAAAGCACCGTTTAAACCCCTGCTCACTTCATATTTACTAACCTCTCATTGGCTAAAGCAAGCCACATGGCTGAGTCTAGATTCAAGGGACAGTGGGGGGAAATGGACTCCACCTCTTGATGGGAAGGAAGCAAAGATTTTGTGGCCATTGCTGCAAATGACCATAAGGAATGAGCACAAGAGAAGGGGTCTAAACTTGCTGTTCCAGGCACACTGGCCTCTTGAGTCCTCTGAGTATATCAAGCTCTTTCCTGCCTCAAGGTCTTTGCTCTTGTCTTCTGTTGCCTCACAATACTCTTCCTATAGCCCTTGAAAAAGCTGATTTTTGTCTCATATTTCAGCTGCAATGTCAGCTTCTCAGAGTCCTTTCTGACCCCTCTCTCTCAATAAGCCTCCTTTAACGTTATCAATCAAAGCATCTTGTCCTTCTCCATCAGTTGCATGGAGTTAATACTACTTTTTTTTTTTTTTTGAGACAGAGCCTCACTCTGTCACCCAGGCTGGAGTGCAATGGTGCGATCTCAGCTCACTGCAACCTCCACCTCCTGGGTTCAAGTGATTCTCATGCCCCAGCCTCCCAAGTAGCTGGGACTACAGGAGTACGCCACCATGCCCGGCTAATTTTTGTATTTTTAGTAGAGACGGGGTTTCACCATGTTGGCCAGAAGGTCTCAAACTCCCGACTTCAGTGATCCGCCCACGTTGACCTCCCAAAGTGCTGGATTTACAGGTGTTAGCCACTGCGCCTGGTCATTAAAGACTTATTTATTGTTCGTATCTCCATCCTTCCACCTTACCGTCAGCTTCATGGGTTTGGGGACTTTGTCTCGTGCAGTCTTCACAGTGCCTTGCACACAGTAGATGCTTGACAAATATTAGATGAGTGAAAGGAATGATTCAAAGAAAGAAAAATAACAGTAAATGATGTTGCTCTTATAGTTATAGAATCATTAAGCATATAAAAGGGAATGTTGAATGTTTTTGTTATTCTTAACTGTATTTTATGGGAGAAACAGGCTATAGCGTGAGCTTGAGAGTTTGTAATCCCTCCCTTTCCACCCCTGTAGGATATGATTCTTGGGAGCATGTTTTTTGGGTCTTCTCTCCACACTTCTGAGGGTTTGAGAACAGGCAGCCCTGGTCGTTGGGGAGAGGTTAAAGCATCAAAAGCGTATCAGTTAGCTTATGATGTGTAACAAATTTCCCCTGAATTTAAGGTTTTTAAACTACAACCAATTATTATTGCTCACTATTTTATGGGTCAACTGAGTGTTTTCTTCTGGCCATGGCTGGGCTTCCTTATACATCTCTGGACAGCTGTGGCCCAGCTTTGCTGACGTGGCTGGGTTCTTTCACATCTGGGGCTTTGCTGGGGCCATGGGACTGGTCTATGGTTGGTCTATTTTGTCTCTCATCCTCCAGCAGGCTGGTCTGGGTTTCTTCATATGCTGATGGCAGGACTCTGAGAGGGAGACAAGAAGCTATAAGGCCTCTTGAGACTTCAGCTTGGATCTGGTTGAACATCACTCCCTCCACGTTCTGTTGGCCAAAGCAAGTCACGAAGCAGCCCAGAAAGGGCCAGAGGTCTCCGTTTTTGATGGGAAGAGCAACGTCATATTGAGAAGGGAATGGAGACATGGAGTGGGGAGAAATGAAGGCATTTTTGCAAATAGTCTGAATAAATAGGGGTTGGGATGGCCTCTAGGGCAGGGCTGTTCCCTGGTTGAAGAGCTGGTGCTTCCCAAGCCCTCTTTTGGGCAGTATCTGGCCATTAGCTCTCTGCATGAATCTTTCTCAGAGCATCTGTCCCAGTACGCTGTCATTATGCATTTGTCTATCTCTGGGCTGTGAGTTCTGCCAGACCCAGGCAGAGGCCCCAGCTTATCACCTATGCATCATTGTCAATATACTTCAATGGCTCCACATTGCACTAGAATTAAATTAAAACTCCTGGCCTCAGCCCACAAGGTCCTCTTTTGGCCTGGCTTCTGCCTGCCTCCCCTTCTTCCTTCTGTGCCCACCCACTCTCACCACTCATCTCTTTCCAATGCTGTGCTAGGTCAACCTCATTCCTGCCTCAGGACCTTTGCACTTGCTGTTCCCTTGGATGGGTCATATCTCCCTGGCTCCTGGCAGGGAGAGATCTATGTCCTCCTTTAGGGCTCAGCTCAAATGTCATCCCTTGAGAGAAGCCCTCCCCCGCCACTCAGATCCCCCTTGTTATTATTTTCTTTGTATCATAGCACCTGTTTCTTTCCATAACAGCATAATTTACATTTTTATTTATCTATGCGTTGATTTGTTTCCTGTCTACCTCTCCTTTCTAGACTGTCAGCTCCACGAGGCCAAGGACTTCATCTGTCTTAATCTCTAATAGTATCCTTGGTGCCAAGAAGAGCACCTAGGACATAGCAGGTGCTCAGTAAACATGGCTTAAATGATAGATGGATGGATGACTTCTTTTTTTTTTAGATTTTTTAAAATTAAAACTATTAATGCACTTAGGGATGAAAGACCAGAGGTGCTCCCCAACTCTATTTGTGTCTCTTCCTCCCGGGAGGCTACTACATTGAACATTATATATATATTTAATTATATTTTAAGTTCTAGGGTACAAGTGCACAACGTGTAGGTTTGCTACATATGTATACATGGATGGATGGATGACTGCTACATGTTTCCCTAACACACCAGGTGTTTTGGTGGTTAAAACCTTTACTTCTAGAGTCTAAGAAACCAAGGTTTGAATCCTGGCTTTGCCACTTTCTCGCTGTGTGATTTTAGGCGAATTTCTTAACCTCTCCTGGTCTCAATTTCTTTCTAATTGTTTTCAGATGAAAAGAATAATAGCTCATCCCTCCTAGAGTGGTGGGAGGAGTCAATGAGAAAATCACAGAAGGCACTTAGCAAAGGACCAAGCACTGCAATACTAGTAATCACGTTGTCTTACTTAGTTCTCACACTCACTACCCGGTGAAGTAGGTATCACACTGTTTCCATTTCACAGATAGGGAGACTGAGGCTTGGGAAGTAAGGGGCCTTGTGGTTACAGGGTCAAGAGGGCAGTTTGGGGACTGACAGTAGCATTTGCCACAGAGTTGGGGTGCACTAAGTAGTTGTTCTCTTCTCTCTGCCAGCCAATGCATGGGTGGGTGACAGGGCCAGTAGAAAGCAGGGCAGGAGGGAGTGGAGGAGGAGACTGGGAGCGGCTGGAGACCTCAGAGGTTGGGAGTGCCAAGCTTGGAGCTGGAGCCCTAGTTCTGCCACTTTATAGCTGTGTGTCCTTGGGCAGTGACTTAACCACTCTGAGCCTCATTTCTTCATCCATAAGGCAGATGTAATAACAAACCTCGTAAGGCCAGGGTGAGGCTTGGACAGTGCATGTGACACAGGTGGAGGGACCAGCTCAGTAACTGTGAGAGGTCTTGTCCCCACCCTGGTTTTGCAGCCAGGAGATGCAGCATCTAAAGGTGGAGGAAGAGAAGCACCTTCCCCATTGGGCCTGGGCTTCTGCATCCTGAAGTTAAGGCATTTGGGACACTGTGCAGAGCAACTTGAGCAATTTGTCCGTGCTGTCTCTGCTCAATGATGTCCTGGAGAGAATGGAGGGGACCAGGGACCCTGGCTTTTCTTCCCTTCTCCACCTTGCCTGGTGCCGGTAACCATTCAATAGGGGACCATTTCTCCAAAAGCGAGTTTCTTAACCCTCCGAAAACACACGTGGGCTTGGTCTCCAGGCAGCAGTTTCAGGCATCATCCCAGGGACCAAACTCTGGAATGGGAATTAAATGAGTCTCTACCTTCCTCCGGGGTCTCAGGACCCCCAGAGGCCTGAGGGGCAAGTGATGGAGACTCTTTCTGGAGCAGGGATGTCCCAGGGGATGATATGGTAGAAAGAGCACTGGATTGGGATTTTTTTTTTATTTCCCATGTGGATTTGGGGAGTTATAAATAACACTGCATGAACATCTTTGTGCATTGGTCTTTTAACTTCTGAGGATTTTTTTTTTTTGTGTTAATTTGCAGGAGAGGGTTTTACTCATGGAATGGGGTGCTATTATTCCCTGTTGACCCATTTATTCTCCCTCCTTTTTTTTTTTTTTTTTGAGACAAGGTTTTACTCCCGTCGCCCAGGCTGGAGTGCAGCGGTGCAATCTCAGCTCACTACAACCTCTGCCTCCTGGGCTCAAGTGATTCTCCTGTCTCAGCCTCCTGAGTAGCTGGGACTACAGGCACATGCCACGACGCCCAGCTAATTTTTGTATTTTTAGTAGAGATGGGGTTTCGCTATGTTGGCCAGACTGGTTTTGAACTCCTGACCTTAAGTGATCTGCCCTCCTCAGTCTCTAGTTGCTGGGATTACAGGTGTGAGCCACTGCACCTAGTCTCTCCCTCCTCTTCTGTCCTGCTCTGTGCTCTGGGAAGCTGACTATTTTATGGGCTCCCTTGCCGTCTGGCTTATGTTGGGTTTGGTCAGTGGGAGGGCACCATTGGAGGGCAGGAGGAGAGAGAGATTGGGGTGTTTCTTCCTGCCTCCCTCCCTGATTCTGCAGTGTGCCTTGGACCATGGTTCACCCTCCAGACTATCTCTCCTGTGGCCCCTCCTCCAGCACTGGGCTTTATCAGGGCATTTTCATCCCTCTGCCCCTTCAGCACTGGGGAGTGGGTGATGGTGGGGGGTGGGGAACAACAGCTCCCCATTGTTGCTAGTGTCTGGGTCCCTCCACCTTTCCTGTTGGTTCTGTTAACCCTCCTCGTATCTCTGTAAATAGTCCTTTCATTAAAATATTTGTATTTGAACCATCTGGGGATGAATTCCATCTCTTTCTAAGAGTCTGACTGAGCTGGCATGGTGGCTCATGCCTGTAGTCCCAACACTTTGGGAACAGAGGCAGGAGGATTACTTGAGCCCAGGAGTTCGAGACCAACCTGGGCAACATCATGAGATCCCATCTCTCAAAAAAAAAAATAATAATAAAATAAAATAAAAAATAGCTGGATGTTTTGGTGCATGCCTGTGGTCCCAGCTACTCAGGAGGCTGAGGTGAGAGTATTGCTTGAACCTAGGAGGTCGAGACTGCAATGAGCCATGATTGTGCCACTGCACTCCAGCCTTGGTGACAGAGTGAGACCCCCTCTCCAAAAATAAAATAAAATTAAAAAACCCTGACTGATACATGGTTTATTGCATTGAAGGACACATCTATGATCATATTTACAAGTGTGTTTCCACAAGTTTGTGCCAACTGACCCTGCCGTTAATGAAGTTTGCTTGCACCATCGATCAGCAACATCCTAAGTATAGGTTGTTATGGATTTTAAAAACCCCATAAATTTGTACAAATAAAAACAAAATAAAATAAAACTGCTTTCACTTATACTAATGCTTTAAAAAAATAGTGTAAGAGTTAGAAGTGGCACCTCCAAGTGTAAATTTGTTCACTAGTGTCCATTTTGTCCCCAGGGGACAGTTAGCAATGTCTGGAGACATCTTTGGTTGTCTCCAAAAGGGGGGAGGGGGAAGGTGCTACTGGCATCTCGTGAGTAGAGGCCAGGGATGCTGCTAAACACCCTATAGTTCACAGGACAGCCCCTCAACACAAAGTATCTGGCCCCAAATGTGCAGAGGTTGAGAAACCCTCAGCTACCCTTTGCCCACATCTCAGTAGAGAGTAGAACATATTTGCCCCATGAATAGACACATGCCAGTCATTTTCCTTTCCTTTGCTGAGGTCATCCGGTCACATTCTTTGGCCAGGGGTCTGAGATTTGGCAAATCCACCTCCAGGCCCAGCTTGGTCACTCACTTGTGTTGTGATCCAGGCTGATGTTTCACGTCAACTCAGTAAAGCCTTTTCTTCTTGTCCTGTACCCACATTGAGTTTTGGTGAAGACCAAATGGGTATTGGGCAGGAAATGGTTTGGAAAAGTATAAGGTGCCTTACAAATCAAACCAGGTTATACTTTCTGAACACCTACTACGTGCTGGGGGTTCAGATCAGAAATTCACTGTCCTAAAAATGAGGCCGCTAGCCAAATGGTGGTGTATGGCCAGAGGCTGCTCTCCCTGAGAAGCATCCTCAGAGTGGGCTGGGAAGGCCTTCTGAAGGAAGGGTGACTCATACTTAAACTTGAGTTTGTATGGTAAGATTTGCAGGAGTCAGACTTCCTGGGGTCAAATCCCACCCCAGGCACCACCACCCAATGGCTATGTTACTTCAGTCAAGTGACCAGGTCTATTCATTTGTAAAATAGAAAATAAAATAATAGCTCCGTTTCAGTTATCTATTGCTACATAAGAAAACACCTCAAACTTTAGTGGCTGAAAACAACAGTGATTTTTTATTTTTCACAATTTTGTAGTTTGACCAGGCTCAGCTGGGAGACTCTTCAATGTGGTGTCTGCTGGCGTCACTTGTGTGGCTGCATTTATGTGGTAGCTGGACTGCATGGGGAAGTCAAAGAAGGTTGTACTTAAGTGTCTGGTGCCTGCCTCAATGCTCTGCCATGTGACCTCTTACACCTCATAGTTGGCTTGGGCTTCCTCACAACATGGTGGTTTTAGGGTAGTCAGGCTTCTTACATGGAACCTGGATTCAAAGAGGAGAAAGTAGACTCCACCAGTCCTCTTCAGACCTGGGCTTGAAAAATCTCAGAACATCTTTTCTGCTTCATTCTAGGGGTCAAAGCAAATCACAAGGTAAGACTAGATTCAAGGAAAACAGAACGTGTGTCCAGGAAGGGAAGGAATCCATGCTGGCTACCTCTGGAAATAATCTACCACGGTATCTGTCTCATACGATTGTTGTTGAACAATGTCATATATGGGGTGTACTTTGTTAACTCTCTGAAAATATAAGTTAATTTATTGTTGAAGGGTGTTTCAGGAGATGGGGTACAGGTAGTAAGTTTGTCCTATATTCTCAAGGCTGCTGGTTTGGATGGGACATTCCCCAGGTCATTTAGTTTCTTCCCCGTCTCCGTGTGTTACCTGAGTTATCTCAGACTTAAGTTTTCAGAGGTAACAATACTAGTAATGCTAACTCTTATAGAATGCTTTCTATGTACCAAATGTTTTACCTATATTATTATTATCATTATTTTTGAGACAGAGTCTCACTCTGTTGTCCAGACTGGAGGGCAATGGTGCAATCTCTGCTCACTGCAACCTCTCCCTCCCAGGTTCAAGCAATTCTCGTGTGTCAGTCTCCCGAGTAGCTGGTATTACAGGTGCCCACCACCATGCCTGGCTAATTTTTGTATATTTAGTACAGACAGGTTTTCACCATGTTGGCCAGGCTGGTCTTGAAGTGATCTGCCTGCCTCGGCCTCCCAAAGTGCTGGGATTGGGTGTGAGCCACCATGCCTGGCCCCTTTACCTATATTAAGCATATTTAATTCTCACAACAATGGGGTCCTATTATTACCCCATGTTACAGAAAAGGAAACTGAGTCACCAAGAGATGAAGTGATTTGTCCAAGGTTACACAGTAGGAAACAGCAGAGCCCAGGATTTGAACCCAGACCATGTTTAACCATTGTATTAGTTATCTATCTCTGTATAACAGATGACCACAAACTCAATGGCTGCAAATAATAAACATTTATTACCTCACAGTTTCTGTGGGTCAGGAATCAGGAGCAGCTTAGCTGGGGCCTCTGGCTCAGGGACTCTCACAGGTTCCAATCAAGGTGTCAGCCCTGGCAACAGTCATTTCAAGGGTCACTGGGGGAAGCTCTGCATCCAAGCTTGCTCATGGGGCTGTTGGCAGGTTTCAGGTTCTCACAAGCTTTTGGCTGGAGACATTGTTCCTTGCCTCAGGGGCCTTTTCTAGGGCGACCCACAATATGGCAGCTTGCTTCTCTTAAAGCCAGGGATCTCAGAGAGGGAGCAAACAAGTCACAACCTTTTTCCAACTGAATCTTAGAGGTGACATCCTATTTCTTTTGCCATAGTGTCTTCATTAGAAGTGAGTCACTAGGTCCAGCCCACTTGCAAGGGATGAGAACTACGCAAGGGAATGAATACTGGAAGGTGGGGAACTTTGGGGCCATCTTAAGGCAGCCATCTTATCATGGCCGTCTTGGAGGTGGCTGTCTTAGAGGCTGCTTACCACAACCACTGTACTCAACTCCTGAAACACCGCAGCTGCCCTCAGTAATAATCAGCAGTTGCTTAAATGTTCTGGCTGCTTTAGCATATTTATTACAGTATCCTAAAAGGCCAGGGCAGATGGCCTGAGTGTCCCACAGAGTTCCCCAGGCCTCGGTCTCTGTTCTCCAGGAAATAATAAGCAAATACAGAGGTTGTTGATTCAGGTGTGGATGGATTGGTTGCTAGTGAGAGACTCCCAGAGAGGAGTAGATGTCATTTGACAAATTAGTAGCATTTGGAAAAAGAGCTGAGCCTGTTGTTTTCCTTACACAAACTATGGAGTAGAAAGATGAACAGAATCTCCTTGGTTTGTGGGGATGCATAGATGGAAAGGAAGGAATTCTCAGCTGTTGATGGGTGGGCATTCTTAGACTCTTGGGGAGAGGAGGGAGGAGGATTTTGTGTTATGAAAAGGCTGAGAAATGCACATCTAACCCTAATTCTTTACAGTGTTGCCCTGGATTCCTCTTACTTTAGAACAAGGTGATTTTTCCCAGTTCAGAGAGAGGTGACCATTGGTCAATGCAGTTCTGGTCACTTCTTGAGCCCCTGAACATCTGCATCCTCAGAGCTGGGGCCTCCTCTGTGGGATGGGCTGGATAATGCTGGAGGGAAGGACCTGGTCGTGATGGGGAAATATGCCAGAATGATTGGAGACAACCATGCCTGGGAGGTAGGTCTCCAGACGTTGGGGATGCTGGTTCCTGTTTCTGCATTTTCCTGTGAAAAGGCTTTCCTGTATCAGTGCCTTCATACACTGCCCTAGTGCAGAAAGAGATCCACAGTGGTTTATCCACTTTGCAATCTTCTTCCCCACCCCTCAGCAAACCTTCAATATTTCACCAAAACAAAAGACTAAGACCATGTGGATCTGGCCTCTGTTGATGTCCTTACCACCTGGTTCACTTCTCTCCCAGATCTATTCTCAGAGGACCCCAGCAGGAGCTGGGGATGTGAGCATGAGATCTCTCCCTATAGCCCAGTTGAGCCACCAGGAAAGACCAAAATTCTTCACCCTTTCCCCTTTTCTTCCCATCACTAGCATCTGCACCACTCACCAGTGAGGACAGTGAGCCAGGTAAGTGGCCGGAGGAGTGGGGAGGGGCAGCCTCATCCAGGATGGGGCTGGGAAGGAAGGAGTGAAGTGGGGTAGGGTGCAAAGAGCTTGGACCAAAATTAAGACCACTGTTCGGAACTTTCCTTACAAAAGGGAAAGGGGTCTTGAAATGGTCTCTTTTTCCCACTGGCTAGGTTGCAGGAAGAATGTTTTTGGATCAAGTTCCTTAAGCCGGCACTATTGAAACTTTCTCTAGCCTTGGGAAAGGTGGGAGTAAAGTGGGGATGGAAACATCAGCAGCAGGGGCTGCAGGTAATAATAATGATGACAACAACCACAACTGCCAACTGTCTTGAGCACATAGCATGTGCAGGGCATGCAATCCTCACGCCATGCCACAGGGGGTGACCACCCTGCTCGATGTCCCCAGCTACATCTGCAGAAACTGAGTGACAGGAAACAGAAATGACTTGTTCAAGGTCACATAACTTTGAAGTGTCAGAGGAAAGAGTTACACATAGTCCTGTTTGACTCCAATGTGAACGCTGCCAACCACTAAGCTATACCTTCTATGTCCTACATTTTGGTGGGATTGGTAAATCTGTTTGCAAAGCTGTGTTCTTTTGCAAAAATATAAACTCAGCCCTTGTTGTTTCTGCTGAAGGCTGGGCACTCCCACATAATTCCCCACTTTCCCCACCACAGTCCTTGGCCTGCTCTATTTTAGGTCTCAGGGCAACAGGTTCTCTTCTCCATGTCAGTATCCTCAGCACAGAACGGGCCAGGTAAAAATGCCATGGACGTGCAGCCATGTTGTGCACAGAGGCACACATAGTAGGTGCTAGAGAAATATTTGTTCAAGGACTGAATGGAAGGCACCTGGGTGTGTTTTGAGCTGTCTTGAGCTAGGGGCATTTTTGTCTCCACCTGTTTTTTTTTTTGGCAGGGTCTCAGTCTGTTGCCCAGGCTGGAGCTGGGACTACAGGTGCACATCACCATGCCTGGCTAATTAAAAAAAAAATTTTGTAGGGATATGATCTTGCTATATTTTTCAGGCTGATCTTGAACTCCTGGGCTCAAGTGATCCCCCTGCCTCAGCCTCCCAAAACACTGGGATTACAGGTGTGAGTTAGCATGCCTGGCCTTTCTTTACATTTGAACGCAGGGTTGTTTGACATGATGGAGTCGTCTTACATGGTGAGGGTGGACATTCTACATCGGTCCCAGTTTTGGTCCAAGCTCCTTGCACCCCTCACTGCACTCCCTCCTTCCCAGCCCCATCCTGGATGAGGCTGCCACTCCCCCCTCCCCCGGCCACTTACCTGGGTCACTGCCCTTACAGGTGAGTGGTGCAGATGCTAGTGATGGGAAGAAAAGGGCAAAAGATTAAGGATTTTGGTCTTTCCTGGTGGCTCAACTGGGCTATAGGGAGAGATCTCACACTCACATCCCCAGCTCCTGCTGGGCTCCTCTGAGAATAGATCTGGGAGAGAAGTGAACCATGTGGTAAGGACATCAACAGAGGCTGGATCCACAAGGTCTTAGTCCTTCATTTTGGTGAACTATTGAAGGTTTGCCGAGAGAGAGAGAGGGAAGCGGATAAACTGCTGCGGATCTCTGTCTGCACTAGAACAGTGTATGAAGACACTAAAACAGCATGCACATGCACACACACTTGCACACACACACACACACACACACACACTGATTTTTCTCTACTGGATTGTAAACTCCAGATACTCTATATACATATCTGATCATATGTCTCTTATAGGGACAGCGACATAAAATATTTGAAATGAAAATGGCCCCAGAGGATGGGGGATGTGTGGTTGCTTTTCAGACTGACCAGAAACATATTCTGGAGAAGTTTTCCCCTGTAGGCAATATTTTCTTATGTCTTCCCACCTGTGACTACCATCTCCTTCCTCTCCATCACCACCTGTACAAGGGTGAAGCCATCAGTGTTGAGCTGGTTTACATGCTCTCCCCCCATAGAAACACACACACACACACACGCACAGTATTTCCACTCTACATGCATGCACGCACACATGCACTCATACAAAGGAACACAGACAGACACAGACCATATACAAGTCACCTGGACACATGCACCCAAACACTTGTAAACACAGAGTTGAGGTACACAAAGACAGAGGCTACCCATACAGGCCTATATATACACAAACGCTACACGCAGTGGCCACACTCAACACACACACACACACACACACACACATTACAAATAATCCTCACGTGATTAATCACTCCTTCTTGTGTGTGTGCGTGTGCGTGTGTGACTGTGTGCGTCCCAGCATCCCCCTGGCAGGCACACGCCGGCCGGCCACCACTTGAATTAGCACCAAAGGATTATGGGACCCTGGGCCATTAATCTAGGTGACAAACAGGACTCAGAAGGCATATTTGCACCCCGAAATTGAAAAGATTAGGCCATATTTGTCAAGGATTGGTAGGGCTTTATCGCCTCCACGGCAGATGCTGTTAAATATTCATGAGCTGCATAAGTGGGAGAAACCCTAGCTAGACCTGACGACTTTCAGCTGTAGAGGGAGAGGAGGGGGGAGATTTATCTGAACTCGGCAAGGGATGAAAGGTATGGGATCATGTACCCTCAGTCACTGGGCACAACACGCCACTGTTGGGGGAGGGGCTCGGGCGGGGCCTCCTGGGCTTCTTTGTGAGGAAGAGGAGGAGGCTCTGGGCTGGGCTAGACCGGGCAGGGGTGATGGTGGGGGAGGCAGGAGGTTGTTCCTCCCTGGACTCTTATCTTGTTGTGTCGTGGGTAATTGCTTACTTGGCTACTGCCCCCCTGTAGATGGGGACCTCCCCAAGGGATGCACCTGTGACTTCCACAGCTCCCTACCTCCCCAGTGTCCAGCCCCATGCTCAGTGCATGCTCAGCAGGCATTTAATGGTGGAGAAAAATACCTTTTATCTTGAAAGTGCCCCATCAAAGAAGGAGGTATAGGGGGTCTCACCCCTCATCCCAGGGCTGTTTCTGAGATTGTCCTGGAAGCCAGTCTTGGCATGTGGGTGCACTACAGGGATTACAAAAGGGAGTGTGGAGTCAGACACCCCCAGGCACAATCCCTGGATCCATCACTTCTTAGTTTTCGGAGCTTGAACAAGTCACTTAATGCCCCCATGCCTCCACTTCATCTGGAAAATGGATTTGATAACAATAGCACTGACCTCCTTAGGCTATTGGAGGATTAAATCAAGCTATTAGTGTCTGGCATACAGCAAGTGCTCAATAAATGGCAGCCAATATTGTAGGAAGACTGTGATTTACAGAAGAGTCATTCTGTGCCAGTCACCATGATCAGTTGGTACAAGCTCAACAGGGAACCTGGGTATCAGGCAAAAATTAGATGGTGCAACTATGCTGCCTAATTAGGTAGATGCTAGCATTTAATTTAAAGTTAAATTAATTAAAATTAAAAATTCGTTCCTCAGTCATACTAGCCACATTCCAAGCGCTCAAGAGCCACGGTGGCTACCATATTGGATAGCACAGGTTCAGAACACTTCCATCATTGCAGAAGGTTTCATGGACAACATTGCATGTAATCTTCTCCAGCTCAGAAGAGTGGAGATTCTAGTGAACTACTTGACCCAGTTTTGCTGGACTTAATTTGAACCTTGGAGGATAAATATGTCAAATGTGTTTGGCAAATTCTGGGTTAAACAAAGAGAAATTGATCCATGGGTCCTGGCTGTTATGAACAGAATATATAGAATTCCACCTGTGATTGGCCACAGAGCATTTCCCCAGCTCAAAGCAAGTCCTGCGAGGAGAGTTCCCTCAAATGCACTTTGGGAAACATAGTGATAACCCTAATTTCTGGGAAGGTGTTCTGGGCTGACTATAACTAAAAATAGGCAACAGTTTCCAGGAGCATTTATACTTGCATATTTCATTATAATTAGTTGTGTGTGTATATGTGTGTGTGTGTGTGTGTGTGTGTGTGTATCAGTCTTCCCTGCTGTCATGAGCTCTTCAAGGGCTCTAAGTTGTCTCTACATTCCACCAGCACAGTGTCAGGCACACAGAATATCATTCATTCATTCATTCAATGAACGTCTATTGAGCACTTACAGCAGACACTGTCAGGGCCTTTGCTTCTACTTGGGGAAGGAGGTTTACTCTTTGCCCAAGGACTTTCTTTTTGGTGATGAGAGCAGGCTGGCTGGGCAAACAGCTTCAACCAATGGCAGACCAATGCTCAGCCTTTCTCATCCTGGAGGCAGGGAATAACTCTGAGCTGTGTGTTCTCTGTCTGTCTCTCTGAGCTTTCTGGTGGGGTTAAGCTTCAGATGTCCAAGATGGAAACTGGCTCTGTAACATCCCTTTTATTGGCATCTTCTCTTCTTCCTTACCTCTCCACCCCCATTTCAGTTGGGATCACCTCCCAGATAAACCACTAGCATTTCAACCTTCCCCATGAAGGGATGTCAACCAAGACAGGCATGTACCATGCATTTCCATCACCCTAAAACCAAGCCCTGATACATCTACTCAGACCCTTTAACATTTCACTGTTTTCTATCAGATCAAGTCCAGGCACCTTAGCAAGGATCTTCAAACACCTGTCTTGTGGCATCTCCCACATACCCATGCTCTGGCTGAACTGAATATTCACTGTCTCTGAAGCATGCCCTCCAGCCTAGCAGGCCATCGGCCAAATATCCCTGCCTGCCAAACTGCTGTCCACTGTTGACACCAGCCTCCAAGGTGGCTTGTGGTTCCTGCCATGTTCTTCCTTGGAGAGTAGATATTGATAAACACCCAAACACATGTGTGCATCTGGCCCTCAAAGACCGAGATTCAGGTCTCCACCTTCTGCTAAACCCAATTCCCAGCACTCTTGTAGTTCTTTAAGGAATGTTTCTTAAATGTGGGATTTCTTCTGCAAAATGGGGGATCAGGGCTTCAGGAAAGGTTCAGGGCAGGGAATGTGGGGCCTCTGGGGTTTAATGGGGCTATGATTTTGCTCAGAGAGGAGACTGCTGCAGTTTAATGAGTCCATTACACTGTGGGTGTGGTAGGGAGTGCAGAGCAAAGCTCTCTGCTGAGAATCCCAGGAAGTAGACCAAGATCAGAGCAGAAGAGGTAGAGGTGAGACCCAGGGAAGCTTTCCCCAAAGCAAAGGTTTTAAATGGGAGAGATGTCCTGGGCCCACTTTGCTCAGATGCTTTAAATGACAGGATATGTTACATGTAACCTGGATGCATAACATTTTTGAGATCATCATTCCCAAAGGCATGGGGACCCAATAGTGATCCCCGAGGACAAATCTGAGCATGCCAGTCACATATAAATGACCAGAAGTGACTGCATCGATGAAATGGGAAGGAGGAAAAACCTCGGTCAAGCCTCCAGGGGCTGGTCAGTGCAGTGTCAACCCATTGGATCTCAGAAACATCTACATTTAAGACTGGGGTTTGGCTGGGTCCCTGTGACTGAACCCCAGCTTTGCATTCTTCCAGCTGTGTGACCTGTGCAAAGTTACCTCACCTCTCTGGGCCTCTGTTTTCTCATCTGTAAAAAATGGATAACAGTAGTACCTCCCTCATAGGGGTATTGTAAAGATTAACTGAATGAATCCACGTAAAAACAGAGCAATGTTTGGCACATTTCAGTAAGTGTTAACGATTATCATTATTTTCTGGATATTTAACAGACATGATTATGATTATTCTCATTTAATCCTCTAATTTAACTCACTGGGGGTAGGCGAGATTATCCTATTTTACAGATGAAAAAAATTGAGACTTGTAGAGGTTTAAAAAACTTGCCCAAGGTCACACCGTGGGAAATTTGAAGTACTGGCTTCAAACCTGGTGCAAAACCCCTGTTCTTTCCTAGCTTGAGGCTTGGGGGTAGGAGAGAGGGAAGGTGGTAAGAATACCAACAGAGGCCAGATCCACATGGTCTCAGCCCAGCCTTTGGTGATATATGAAAAGTTTGTTGAGAGAGATATAGGCAAAGCAGATAACCCACTGTAGACCTGTCGTCACTAGAGCAGAACCAATGTATGAAAACCCCCACTCCCATTTTATCTCCTCTGCTGGAATGTGAGTTCCAGATATTCCATATACTTTCAGTGGTATGACTCTTACAGGGACTGCAATATGGAACATTGGAAACCAAAATGGCTCCAGATGATATGGGGCCACCATATCAGACCGACCACAAATCCAGAGGAATTCTTCCATATAGACAACACTTTTTGTCCTTCCCACCTGTGAATACCACTATTCTCTCTCCATCACCACCTATACAAGGGGGAAAAATTGAATTAAATATTTAACTGGTTTACACCCCCTCCCCTGCCTTAGAGACCCACAGGAAGGAGGGAAATGGGGGTCTAGAAGAAGAGAAGGAGGAGGCAAAGCTGATGACTGTCCCCAACCCTCAACCCATGGGCCCCCAACCGCTGGCCCCTCAAAGTCCAGTCCTGCCCCCACCCTGAGGTTTGCGGGAGAGGAAAAGGAGCTTGCGGAAAGAAAGGCAATGCGGTGTGGCAGAGATGTGTATTCTTCCCGGTGACACAGTGGGCTCTCTCGCCGGCAAAATGTCCCTTGATCTATTTCCCCTGGTAGTGATTTCAACAACAACAATAACAGAAATCCATCATTTCCTTAGCGGGGAATGGAGGGCGGTGGGGGTTTGTTTTTCTTCTGGTGTGGACAGAAAGCTCTTTATTCTCTTCTTGTTTGGAAAGACTTCCTGCCAGAGGAGCCCAGCCCCGGCTCCAGGAGGGGAAGCTGTGCAAAAGAGTAGGGTGAAGAGATGGGTGGGGCGGATAAAGCCCGAGCTGGGCCTCTGACCTTCAGCCAGGAAATTCCTCAGTTTGCTCCTCTCCCAAATGGGGAGAACCACTGAGCAAAGGGAGAAGGAGGCAGACAGCAACAGGCAGCCTAGGGCGTCGAAGATGATGGGCCAACTGTTACCAGTGATGAAAATAATAACGAAAGGAAGCATGTGGCATGCCCAAGCATCGCGCTTGGACATCGTAATGACAGATTTCACGATCTGGGCACTCGCCTTGTGCCAGGTGTTTTTGCATTCACGATCTTTTGGATCTTCCAGTTAATCCTGCAGAGCAGGTTCCTCCCTCCACATCCATTTTCCATATAATGAAATGGAGGTCCAGAGAGGGTAGGTGACCTGTCCAAGACCACACAGCATGCACATGGTATTGTCAGGATGTAAATGCAGGTATCTTTAAGTCTAGGCCTTGTGCCCATATTCACTCAAACTGTGGTCCCTGGACCAGCAGTATTGGCGTCACCTGGAAACCTGTATCTCACTCCAGACCTACTGAATTCTTTTTTTTTTTTTGAGACAGAGTCTTGCTCTGTCACCCAGGCTGGAGTGCAGTGGTATGATCTTGGCTCACTGCAACCTCCACCTCCTGGGTTCAAGCGATTCTTCTGTCTCAGTGTCCCGAGTAGTGGGTACTACAGGCACACGCCACCACACCTGGCTAATTTTTGTATTTTTAGTAAAGACAGGGCTTCACCATATTGGCCAGGCTAGTCTTGAACTCCTGACCTCGTGATGCACCTGCCTTGGCTTCCCAAAGTGCTGGGATTACAGGTGTGAGCCACCGAGCCCGGCCCAGACCTACTGAATTCTAAATTCTGGGGCTGGGGCCCAGCACTCTGTGTTTTAGCAACCATCATCCCCTTCAGCTGAGGAGTAAGCACCACCAAGCTTGGCAGCTCCTGAACCGAGCTAGCCTGGATGTGGCGAAACATCATGCCTCTCTGTTCCTGTTGTTGTTATTATTTGCACATGTTGATTCCATCCAGCTCAAGAAACTCACAGCCAACAAGTGAAGTGCAATCAGCCATCACTGCTTTCTGTGAGCTCACATTTCTATTCTATCCAGACGAAAAGAAGATGTTCTTGCAGAGAGTGGTTGACGAGGTGGGTACAGTCCTGGAGCGGGAGGCAGGAAGGGCTCAGGGGCTGGTGCAGGCTTCACTGCTTGCTAGTTAGGCATCTTAGGGCAGGTTCCCCCGAAACAGACCCTGAAATGGAGACGTGCACGCAGGTGGTTTCCTGGCGCGTGCTCTTGTAACAAATGCCCGCGAGGAATTAGGACGGCAGGATGGGGCCAAGAAAGAAGTTGGGCTGGGATGCAGCTGCAATGGGGAGCTCTGGAGCTGGGGTGATCTTTCAGAGATGCCCCAAATTGAGGTGAAGGGGGCTGAGTCTTTGCACCCCTGCATCAACTGTACCTATGCCTATCACTGGATATGGGCGCCTCTGGTAAGGTGCCTTCCTTCAGCCCAGGGCGGTTCCTGAGGAGGGCTGACAGCCTAGAACCATCAGAAGCCACCACTGCAGCATCTGTGGAATGAGGGCCTGGGGCCTGGGTGGCACACCACAGCACCCACTACACCAGGCATAGGCCTTCTTCTCAGTCTCTTCATCTGTAAAATGGATATGATGGCACGTTTCTTCTCGGCCTACCATTTAGAGTATTTTGATCAGATGACATGACCATGACATGATTATAGTGACTGCTGTTTATTGACAGTGTGCTACATGCCAGGCTGTGCTAAGGACTTCCTAGGCAATTGTATCTTGGCTTCATTCCAACCTTGTGAGGTGGGGGCTATGGCGATCCCTATCTTATTGAGGACAAACACAGGCTCAGAGACGGGAAGTAATTTACCTGAGGTCTCTCAGCTGCTAAGGGAGTGCAGCTGGGCTTCAGGGTCCCACCTCCTTAACCACTGCACTATCCTACCCCACCCCAGTGTAGGTGATTAGCATTCAGACCATGGGGCTATGCAGGCGTAAGACATAGGATTTCTCACCTCCCTTTGGGAATGAATGAATAATTTGGGGATGGCATGTGTACGTGTGTGCACACGTGAACTCATGCTCTCTGATGAACCTAGTTCCACTTTTGAGGATGACCAGGGACCTCCCCATGTTAACAATGGGGAGACTGAGGCACCCTTTTGAAGAGCCTCAGCCAAGAAAAGAAGCCATACTCTGGATTCCCAGCCCAAGATCATTTCCTGGGGCCCTGGTATTGCAGGTGTCTGCAAATTGGAGCTGGAAAAGGCCAGCGTGGAGCTGAGCGACCTGCAGGTGATAGTCTGAATGAGGACCTAAAGCTAGGACCCACTTGCAGACTCAGCCTGGGGGCATGCAAGCTGGCCATCATGACCAGGCACGCCCAGCCCCCTAAGTCTAGTCTCTATCCACTGCCCTCCAGTGGCCCGGCCTTCTGGTCAGCCTTTGCTTTTGACCATCCCTTGGCTGGGGAATATCAAGGGGAAAATTCTCTTTGTTCTCTAAATACAGTCCCACATAACTAAGCAAAAGAGAATTGCTAGGGCTGCTGGGTGGAAAAAAAATTCAAGAATTAAGAAACCCCTTGGCAGGACACGATGGCTCAGGCCTGTAATCCAAGCACTTTGGGAAGCCAATGCAGGAGGATCGCTTGAGGCCAGTAGTTTAAGACCAGCAAGCAAGACAACATAGCAAGACCCCGTCACTACAAAAAAATTAAAAAGAATTAGTTGTGTCTGTAGTTCTAGCTACTTGGGAGGCTGAGGCAGGAGGATCCCTTGAACTCAGGAGTTCAAGGCTACAGTGAGCTATGATTATACAACTGTACTCCAGCCTGGGCCACAAAGCAAGACCTTGTCTCTACAAAGAAATCCCTAGACCAGGGGTTAGCAAATTAACCCCCGAGGGCCAAATCCAGCTCATGGCCTGTTTTTGTGAATAAAGTCTTATTAGAACACAGTGATGTCCATTTTTGAAAACATACTGTGTTTCACGTTACAACGACGGTGTTGAATAGTTGCAATGGAGAGTACGAGGTCTGCGAAACCCAGAATATTTTGCTGTCTGGCACTTTGCAGAAAAACTTTGCCAGCCCCAGTCTAGACAGGAAGCTCCATGAGGGGAGGGACTGAGATTGAGGCTTGAGTTTGGCTGAAGCCAGGAACAAGGGGCTGGAACAGGCTGGGGGACTCTGGGAGCCTGGGAAGCAAGCCTAGCCCTTGCCTGTGGGTGGGTCTTTGCCCAACCCAGACCGTCAGGGTCTGTGTCTTCTCCCCACCCTCCTTCCCCAGTGGCTGACTTGCTCACTACTATGTTCCTAGGGTCTAGAGCAGGTCCTGCTGGTAGTTTCCAGAGGACACCATACATCTTGAATAAATGAATGTATGTTTGATTCCCCAACTCACTCTTGGACCTCAGCTGAGTCTTGTCCTCCCCGGGACTCAGTTTTCACACCTATGGAATGAGCAAGATCAAGGTCTCTTTTTCTTTTTTTTTGAGACAAAGTCTTGCTCTGTCGCCCAGGCTGGAGTGCAGTGGTGCGGTCTCGGCTCACTGCAAGCTCCGCCTCTTGGGTTCAAGCGATTCTTCTGCCTCAGCCTCTGGAATAGCTGGGACTACAGGCGCACACCACCATGCCTGGCTAATTTTTGTATTTCTAGTAGAGATGGGGTTTCACCATGTTGGCCAGGCTGGTCTCAAACTCCTGACCTCAAGTGATTTGCTCTCCTTGGCCTCCCAAAATGCTAGGATTATAGGCGTGAACCACTGCACCCCTCCTCAAGGTCTCTTTTTCAAATCCTGTGTCTATTTATCCTCCAGGGGTTTTTCCTCTTTTAGGGGAGGTGGAGGAGGGTCCCAGGGCTCAGGGTCTGATTAGTAGAAAGGAGCTGGAGGCGTGGTGCCCACTGCTAGGAGAGCCCTGGAGAAAAGAAAGATGAGAAGGTACTGAGGACATGGAGTCAAGAGGGGCACCTGGGGGCGGCGGAGGGGAGAAGACAAAGGGGAAGATTCCAAGCAGGGAGGCAGATGGGAAGGAGTGGCCCCCGGTGGGATGGAGGAGGCCGGCTGGCCACAATCACGGGCCCAGCAGTCGAGCGTGAGGCCACAAGCTTCCCACAGAGAATGAGGCTGGGGAGCTAATGAGCTGGGGAGGTGCAAAGGATGCCGACCTGCTAATTCCTGCTCCCAGGGAGCAGCCGGAGAAGGCAGAGAGGGCCGGGGCCCGGGCTGGGCAGCTGGGCCCCCACTCAGGGGCTCGGCCAGCTGGTCAGCCGCCGGCTGGGGCTTCATGCCAGGCCCAAGGATGCCCTGGCCAGTCTGCTGGTCCACCTTGTGCCCTGCTGCCTCAGGCCTCGGGCAGGGGAAGGAAGGGTCATCCTATGGCTTGGTCCCTAGAGCAAATGTTGTGACAGCCGTGTGCTCACCTGGCTGGTGAATCAGCCCAATGGCTTCCATGAGCTCAGGCTCAGACAACTGACTGCATTTCCAGGTTTCAAAAATATTCAGCTCTTCAAAATTGCTGACAAGCACAAGCACCATCATGATGATAAAAACAGCAATGGTGATAACAAGAGCTTCCCGTTACCCAGCACCTGCTAGAATCTCACAGGAGCCCGGCGAGGTGCACAGGGGTTATTATTACAGTGAGGGTTTTCTGTCCTCAGTACTTGGACATTTCGGGCCATGTAATTCTCTTTTGTAGGGGCTGTCCTGTGCGTTGTGGGATGTTTATCAGCGCCCTTGGCTTCTACTCACTAGATGCGAGTAGCACCCTGTTGTAACAACAAAAATATCTTCAGAGATTGCTCAATGTCACCTCCGGGGTGGGGGTGGGGGGGTGGGAAACACTGATTATATCTTATTTTACAGCCTCACCTTCCTGAGCCTCAGAAAGGTGAATACTGTGTATCTTATAGGACTGAGTCTCAAACTTCTCTCTTCAGCCTTCTCCCTCATCTCCACCAGTGATTAGGTTTGTTACATTTATTTTTCAGATATGGAGTTCTGGATCTTTTTCTATGCATGTATTTACAAAATTGGGATCATACCAAATATGCTTTTTTTTTTTTTTTTGAGACGGAGTCTCACTCTGTCGCCCAGGCTGGAGTGCAGTGGCACGATCTTGGCTCACTGCAACCTCCGCCTCCTGCATTCAAGCAATTCTCTGCCTCAGCCTCCTGAGTAGCTGGGGGCTATTTTTAGTAGAGATGGGGTTTTACCATATTGGCCAGGCTGGTCTTGAACTCCTGAACTCGTGATCCACCCACATCGGCCTCCCAGAGTGCTGGGATTACAGGTGTGAGCCACTGCGCCAGGCCCGAATATGCTTTTTTATAACTTAATTTTCTCCTTTAGCAACCTAGTACATACGTGGTTGGGTGAAAAGTTGCTTATCAGTTCATACAGCATGACACCCTTTGTGTCAACACAACACACACCACACATACATATTTGTATACGCATAAGAACTATCTGGAAACATATGCACAAAATTGTGGGCATTAATTTCCCTTGAGAAGTTGGATTGGGGCAAAGTGGGAGTAGGGAATAGAAAACTCTGCTTCCATTACACATTTCTGAGTTGTTTGACCTTTTACATCAATCAGGTGTTTCTTTTTAATTTTAAAAACTAATGAAACAGCACAAACATTCCTCTTTGACAGTTCATTGATAACAACACAAATTTTTTTTTTCTTCAAGTTTTTTTTTTTTTTTTTTTTGAGACGGAGTCTCGCTCTGTCGCCCAGGCTGGAGTGCAGTGGCGCAATCTCGGCTCACTGCAAGCTCCGCCTCCCGGGTTCACGCCATTCTCCTGCCTCAGCCTCTCCGAGTAGCTGGGACTACATGCGCCCGCCACCACGCCCGGCTAATTTTTTTGTATTTTTAGTAGAGACGGAGTTTCACCGTGGTCTTGATCTCCTGACCTCATGATCCATCCGCCTCGGCCTCCCAAAGTGCTGGGATTATAAGTGTGAGCCACCGCGCCCAGCCTCAACTTTTATTTTAAGTTCAGGGGTACATGTGCAGGACGTGCAGGTTGTCACATGGGTAAACGTGTGCCATGGTGGTTTGCTGCACTGATCAACTCATCACTTAGGTACTAAGACCAGCATGCATTAGCTATTCTTCTTGATACTCTCCCTGCCCCCACCTGTTCCCTCTGACAGGCCCCAATGTGTGTTGTCCCCTGTCACATGTCCGTGTGTTCTCATCATTTACCTTCCACTTATAAGTGAGAACATGTGATGTTTGGCTTTCGGTTCCTGCATTAGTTTGCTGATGATAATGACTTCTAACTCCATTTACGTCCCTGCAAAGCACAGGATCTCATTCGTTTTTTATGACTGCATAGTATTCCATGTGTATATGTGCCACGTTTTCTTTATCCAGTCTATCATTTATGGGCATTTAGGTTGATTCCATGTCTTTGCTATTGTGAATAGCGCTGGAAGGAACATATGCGTGCATGTGTCTTTATAATAAAATGATTTATACTCCTTTGAGTATATTCCCAGTAATGGGATTGCTGGGTCAAATGGTATTTCTGCCTCTAGGTCTTTGAGGAATCACCACACTGTCTTCCACAATGGTTGAACTAATTTACACTCCCACCAACAATATAAGAGTGTTCCGTTTTCTCTGCAACCTCACAGCATCTGTTGTTTTTTGACTTTTTAATAATAGCCATTCTGACTGGCATGAGATGGTATCTCACTGTGGTTTTAATTTGCATTTCTCTAATGATCAGTGATGTTGAGCTTTTTTTCATATGTTTGTTGGCCTCATGTATGTCTTCCTTTGAGAAGTGTTTGTTCATGTCCTTTGCCCACTTTTTAAAGGTTTTTGTTTTTCTTGTAAATTTGTTTAAATTTCTTGTAGACTCTGGATGTTAAACCTTTGTCAGATGAATAGATTGCAAAAATTTTCTCCCATTCTGTAGGTTGTCTGTTCACTCTGATGATAGTTTCTTTGGCTGTGCAGAAGCTCTTTAGTTTAATTAGATCCTATTTGTCAATTTTTGCATTTTACAACATGAATCTTTAAATATTGCAAGATACTTCATTGCATGATGTACTATAATGAATTTAGCCGTTGTTAAGCCATTGTTTAACCATAAATAATGCTGCAATGAACATCTTCCTCTTGTGCTTAAGAATGGAAGGTTGAGGGGCAGAGTTCTAGGTTTTTCCTTGGCTCAGCTCCTTCAGATGCATTTTATAGCATTATCTCATTTAATGTTTTCAGCAACACTGTGGTTGGATATAACTGTGATCCCTATTGTAAAAATTAGGAAAGTGAGACTCCAAGAGGCCCAGGAACTTGCTCAAGGTCACAGAAGGAATTAGCCAGCATAGGAGAGGTGTTAACAAAGAAGTAGTTCCCTATTAAGACTTTCTCTCTCAAGCGATCCAAATGATCAAAAGAAAATAGAAGAGAGAAAATCTCAGCATTTGATTCTCAAACTTAACATGCATGTGACCCACCTGGAATTGGGGTAAAAAGCAAATTCTTAGGGACTGGGGAGGATGGGAGGTAGAAGTTGAGTGTGGTATAAGAGGGTAGCATGAAGAGTCCTGTGATGAACTCTTCTGTTTCTGACAATTGTGGGGGTTGCATGAATCTACACCTGACAAACTTACACAGAACCAAATGCACCCACAAATGAGGGTAAACTAAAACTAAACAAGTAAAACTGTGAAATCTGAATAAGGTGGGTGGATTGGGTCAATGTCAGTCATGTCAATTTTCAGATTGGGATTTATACTAGAGTTTTGCAAGATGTTACCATTGGGGGGACCTGCATGAAGGGTATAGCAACTCTCTGGATTATATATTACAATTGATTGTGGATCTACAATGACCTCAGGATAAAAAGTAAGCCCTCAAACCAGATTCTGACTTAGGAGGTCTAGGGTAGAGTCAGGGACTCTGCATGTCTGTATTGGTCCCTAGAGCCAATGTTGTGGCAGCTGTGCACTCACTTGGAGGGTGAATCAGCCCAGTGGCTTCCATGAGCTCAGGCTCAGACAACTGACTGCATATCATGGTTTAAAAAGTACTTGCAAATGATGCTGATGGCCTGTCACCAGCCAGGGTTGGGAACTGCACCCTACAGTATTTGGAGTCATAAGTGGCTATCGGGCACTTGAAATGGGGCCAGTCTGAATTGAGGTGTGCCATCAGTGCAGAATACACATTGGGTTTCGAAGACTTAGTATGAAAGAGAGAATGTAAAATATTTCATCAGTAATTTTTAATATTTATTATATGTTGAAATGATATTTTGGAAACATTAGGTTAAACAAAACAGATGTTTAAATTTCTTTTCAGGCCAGGTGCGGTGGTTCACACCTGTAATCTTAGCACTTTGTGAGGCTGAGGCAGGAGGATTGCTTGAGCCCAGGAGTTTGAGACCAGCCTGGGCAGCATGGCAAGACCCCATCTCAAAAACAAAAATTTTTTTCACCCGTCTCATTTTTTTTTTTCTCAAAATGAGGCTATTAGAAAATTTGATGTTGTACTTGTGGCTTGCATTATATTTTTATCAGATAGCTCTGGGCTAGAGCGTTGGAAGAAGATGACATCCAGGGAAAAAAAGTGGTGATCAGAGGGGAAGGAGGGGGTCGGTTCATTAGTCAGTCAACAAACAGTTCCTGAACATATGCTATGTGCTCAAGGTGAGCCACGCAGCTGTAGACTCTGACCTTGTGGAGCTGGCAGTTTAGAGTGGGAAAACCCAGTTATTTGGGGACATTCTGAAAACAAGGAGAGGGGCTTTCAGAGAGGAAGCAAAGGACCATGACAGAGTTGGAGTTTGTGGAAATATTGCCACTGGCTTTGAACCTGGCCGCAGGCTGATGTGTTCAAACAATAAAGTTAATTCTGTTCTCTGGTCCAGGCACTGGGCTAAGTCTTGTCTGCATAATGGAATAATCAACTGGACAACCCTGCTAGGTAGGTACTGACATTAGCCCCATCTTACAGCTACAAAAGAGGGGCTCTGAGAGGTAAAGTGCCCTGTCCCAACGTGCACAACTAGAGAGCAGCCAAACAGGTGTTTGAACCCAGCTCTGCCTGACTTCAGATCTGTGTGCTTAACTGCCATGAAATACCACTTTTCTTTGCTCCTGGCTGCAGAAATGCAATGCTGCAATGTTGTATTCATATTTATTGTTGCAGGGCTCCCTCTCATGCCAGCTCTCCAAAGGGGAGAAGTAGGCTGCCCAATTCCTTCCCTCTCCTCACGACCTTGCTGGCACCCTCCCCAGCTGATGTCATACGAAAATTTGACCCATTCCCAAATTCAGTTCAGCAAGCTCCTATCCCCATGCCTGTGGCTACGGGCCAACTCTTGGGTTGGGGGTGACACTGCCAGCAGTGGGGGTCTTGCCCCTGTGGCCAGAGCAAAGTTGGAACTGAAGTCACCTCCACCTCCTCCCCTCTTCCTCCCAGCTGCCTGCCACGGTCCCCAAGCCACCCCCAGCTTCAGTGCAATTTAATGTCTCACTGAGCTGTCCTTATTTGACAAACAGGTGATTTTGCTAACGAGGAATAAATGAGATCCACAGGATGAGAGAGGGTGTGCGGCAGCTGGTGTGAGGGCAACATGCGCCGAGTTTATTAAAATAATATCTGGCCACATGCTCAGAACTCAGGGTCCAGGGTGGGGGAGCACCTCGCTTTTCTGTCCACCACCTGCCCAGCCGCCGTCTTGTCCCTGTTCCCTTCCAGCTTCCGAAAGGTTGCCTGTCCCCAATTTGGGCTGGACAGTTGGCATGGATGGGGAAAGCCTGGAAGACAGAGGTGTGAGAACCTGGGTGTGTGAGTGTGAGTATGTGTGTGTATGTGACTGTGTGAGTGTGATTGCGTGCGCATGCATGCATACGTATGTGTGTGCGGGGCTGGTCTGTGTGTGCGGGACTGTGTGTGCGGGGAGAGGCAAGTTGAACAGAAAAGAGAGCAGGAAAGAGTGGGTGGAGGATTTGAAGAGAGTGGGAAGGAGACAGGGAGGAAGTGAGGCAAACAGGGGCCCAAGGAGGGGAATAGTGGGAGCCTGGGAGCACAGAAGCCCCAAGTGGTGGGGGAGCTCTGGGTTCTGGGATGGCTCTGAGGTTACTGCGGTATGACCTGGGGTGGGTGTCCTCGCTCTCTGGGCCTTGGTTTCCCCGACCTGCACAATGAGGGGTTGAACCTTTGCCTTGTGCTGGTCCTTCTTGCACTGCTGTTTGATGAGAAAGGAAGACAGCAGAGTTGGGAAGGGGAGAGGAGGAGCCACAGGACAGGGGAGATGTTTCCTATTCTAAGGCTGGGGTGCTAAGAGAAAGTGTGGCCCCAACTCCCCAGGGGCAGCCTGGCCACATTTGCACCAAACCTGGATGGTGGATCTTCAGGCAGGAATGGGAGTGAGAACGAAGGTCCAGAACGAAGGAAACAGACAGGTAGTGAGAAGGTGGACTTAGGATGGAGCAGGCAGCGGTGGCTGGGAAGGCGGGAGGTGTGTCCTGTCCTTTCCATCTCTGGCTTTGCTTATGCTGTTCCCTCTTTGTCCCTTTCTGCCTGGACTCATCCTCAGACTTGGGCCCACTATACCTCCTCTCTGAGGCTGTTCACCTTCTCCCATTCCCCCTAGCAGATGTTACTCCCTTTTTGAGCCCAGGGAGCAGCAAGAGGACCATAGGAGAGGGTGGCATCCTGGAAGGCTTCCTGGGGGAGGTGAGGCCTGAAAGTGAGTTTCGAAGGAGGCAATGGCTCCTGAACTTCAGACAGTCCATGCCCCTTATGGGTCTGTGCCCACCTGCCCATGACTTTTACTTAACATTGCTCTTGAAGTGGTGTTACATAAAAGTCATGGGCAGGTGGGTGCAGACCCAAAACGTTTACTTAATGTTGCTTACAACGTTTACTTAACATTGCTCTTGAAGTCAGCCAACCCTTTGTGCTTAAGTGGATTTGGAGAGGCGACGTGTACATTACAGTGGTGTGGAAATCCAGCGTCACTCAATGGGCTTGTTAAGATGTTTTCTACCAGAAATGTATTTTCCTGGGTGACTCATGGCATTAGGACACATTGGTCCAGGCACAGGGGGAAAGGTGACAGGAATCCCTGAGGCTCCAACTGGGGGCCTGAGCTGAGGCAGGGCAGGGGGCGTGGCGGGGGCAGGGCAAGCAGGTCTGTGGGGCCTGGATGCCAGAGGAGAGGGGTGGGCTCCATTCTAGAGGGGACAGGGAGCCAGAGAAGGTTGGAATGGGCATGTCGAAGTGGCCAGTGTGCTCCCACCCTTGAGGCCATGGAGGCTTCCAGTCAACTGAAGGTGTGGGGTGGGGTCTCCTAGGGACAGTGTCACTGCTTCTGGCCTGTCCACTGTGCCCTATGACTGCTGTCACCGTTCTCCCTTTCTCTGTTCCTGTCACTCCCTGAGCCTCTTTCTCTTTGAAGTGCCAATCTGTCTGTCTGTCTTCTCTCATCTCTGTCATTTTCCCTCTGGGTTCCTGCCGTGTGCACAGCCTCTCCTCCACAAGGCAGGCTGGGTCCCTCCTCCTCCTCCTCTCTCACTCCTCTCCCCCGCTCCCTGGCCAGCCTTTCTCCCCAGTGTCTCTCTTCTGTATCTGCCTTCTCTGTGTCTCTCTGCTTCTCAGTCTCTTCCTTTCTCTCTGCCTCTCTCTTTCCTTCTTCCCTTAGTCTCTTTGCCCAACTCTGGCTCCCAGGCTTTCTGAATCTAACTCCATGTCTCTCTGTCTTTATGTCTTTCTTTCTTTCCCATAAAACAAGGATGTCTCCCCCACTCCCGGGACAGTGATCCATCAGCCCCCTCACAACACACTGTCCTTAAATGCACACTAAAACCCTAAATGTCCATGGTGTACCCTCAGCTTATGGGTCCCCACTGCAGCCATCTCATCTAGGAACCCACCCTGTCTTCTTGTGGGCAGAATGAAGTTCACCCTTGACCGTATTAAGGGCACCCCCTCTGAGCCCAGGGCACAGCACACAGTAGGTCTTTGGGAGTGGTTTGAGGAGTGACCATGACGGGTACAGCTGTTCAGGCTGGTCCTGCTGCTGTGTGGTTTTATCTCCGAGAAACTCACCCTCCCGGAGTGGAAGGAAGAGAAGCAAACACACACACCCCCGCCCACCCGGCTCCCCTCACCCTTCCTTGACAGAGGAAGACAGTTTTCCTGTCTCCGGCTGTCTTCCTTCCCATCCATCATTTCCTCTTTTCTGCTCCCTCCTCCAGTCCCACACCCCATCACTCTTACTGACTCCTGGTGCCCTCCCCCAGCCTCCGTCTCCATTGGCCCCAACGCAAACAGTCTCTCCTCCTTGCAGGGATCATAAGTGAGCCAGGGTGATGGGGAGGGAGGTGTCTTGAGAATCAAGAGTAGAGATGATTCTGGGACATGCATAGAGCTCTGTTGGTTAATAGCCCAGAAGCCTCCCTCTCCCTGCACCTCCAGTCATGTGGCAGGCGGGGAGCAGAATTTCCATCTGAGATTTCTCAGGGCTTCCCATCTTAAGTGAGAACCCAATACCAGCCTTTAACAATGATATTCAAAGTTATACCGTGATACCACATTGTAAGCATTTATCCATGCTTAGATCTTTAAGAAGTAATTTATAAAATTTCAATACAGAAAGATCTAACCCCCAACAAAAGCAAAGCAAAACACCCAGGCATAGAAAACAACCTGGAAAGAAATAAGCTATAATATTAATGTTGGTTTTCTTTGAGTGGTGAGACGCTAAGTAAAACACATATACTTTTAAATCTTTTTTTCTGTATTTTCCAAATGTTTCTTAGTGAGCCTTTTAAAATTAATTCATTGTTCTCAAGTGGCTATGTTTATCCGTGTAGCTGTATATGTGCTTAACATTTTGAACACTGATTTAACAGTGCTATTTTGAAAGTACTTTATTCTCGTGTTTACATTTTATTTATTTGTGGAGTAGGTAATACCTTTGTGTGGTTTATAACTCAAAAGCTATGAAAAAAGTATAAAGTGAAACTGCTGCCTCTCTCCTTCCCCGGCCACCTGGCTCTCCTTCCTAGAGGGAAACGGTAGCACCTGTTCCTTATGTATGCTTCCGGCGACAACATCATGTTAGGAATTCAGAAGCATACATACTCCTTTAAGAATACAGATGACTCAAGGATTCTGTAGAACCACTGAGTTTTCCCTTCCGCTTCAGGAGACCTAGTCCTGGGCCAAAGGTTGGAATTTCCCCAGCCCAGACAGGTGGTCTCTCTGGCCAATGTCCTCTTTCAGAACTCTTCCTTCCAGCCCTCCTGGCCTCTCACACTGGCCAAGACACAAAGTATCCCTTTTTGTTTTTCAAACCCTCTAGTATTCCTGATTACAAAAGCAATGCCTAAATGAAAACATTCTGGAAACAGGCAATATAGAAACTTCGCTGTAATTGTACCCTCAGACATAATCAACAGGAACATCTTTTGGTTAATATTTTGCTGTGGTTTGAATGTGTCTCCCAAAATTCACGTGTTGGAAATTTAATCCCTAATGCAACAGAGTTGAGAGCTGGGACCTTTAAGAGATGATTTGGTCTTGAGGGTTCTGTCCTCATGAATAGATTAATGTTGTTAATGTGAGAGTGGGTTTGTTATCAAAGTGAGTTTAGCCCTCTCTTGCTCTCTCTCGCTCTCTCACGGCGTGTTGCCTTCTGCTATGTTATGATGCAGCAAGAAGGCCCTCACCAGTTGCAGGCCCTTGATCTTGGACTTCGCAGCCTCCAGAATCTTAAGCCAGATAAATTTTTGTTCATTAAAAATTACCCAGTCTGGGGTACTCTGCTATAGCAGCAGGAAACAGACAAGACATTGTTCCTCAGCATTTTATTCTAGGTATATACTTTTAGAAAGTGGAGGTGGATGGAGCAGGGTGTGTGGCATTTTCCAATTCTTTACTTAATATATCTTCACTTAATTTATCTGTCAAGTCAGTACAGAGAATTATGCCTCATTAATAAGATCCATTTCTGAGATGTGGTTTAGGGTAAGAGAAGGGAAACCTTTTGTGCTTTGTCTGATGTTCCTTATTTCTTGCTTTTTGTCTCTCTTTTTTTTTTTTTCAGGTGCAGGGACTGATGAAGTCTAGATGGGTGATATTAGTAGCCAAGCTGTGGTACTCAAGGTACTCGATGCCTCAGCTGGAAGGAAAGAGACCCAGAGGTCCCCAGAATGGTGGAGCAATGCTCTCCAGCCAAGTAGGAAACACTTATTTTGCTAGAAATGATGAAGGGCTGCTTTGGTCCAAGCTCGCAACTGTGGCCCAGGCTCATGGTGGCTCAGTATTAGCTTGAGATGCCTTAAAAAGACTATGTAGCTCACCTCACTGAACCTTCCACAGACCTGAGGCTGCCAGAGCTGGCCGGGACCTGGGAAATCTCCAGATGGAGATGGCTTTAGAGCCAGGAGACCTTATCTAGTTGCAGCTTGGTGAGACCCATGACACATCCTCCTCCTGCCTGGGCCCCAGTTTCCCATCTGTAAGAAAAAGAGAGTGGCATGGGTGTTAGCATTAAATGAGAGCTTAGGAGATGCCAGGTGCTGTGCCAACTTCTTTACATTTGATGATCTCATTTTATCCCCAGCAACTCAGCAAGCTAGGTACTGTTAGAAGAGGAGCCATGATTCAAAGAGATGAAGGAATTTCCCTGAACATATCCAAATGATAAAAACAGGGGCCAGGATTTGAACCTAGGATTGCCCAACTCCAGAGCCCAACCTCTTGACCCAATGGCCTAAGATTCCATGCCTTAAACTGATTTTCCCATAAAGACAGCCACCAAGGGGACACAAGGGGACATCCAGGCTTTGGATCCTACTCATTCTTGCATCTCTAACATCCTGTGCATTGCCCTGTGCACAGAAGCACTCAAGAAATATTTGTGAAGTCATTTCATAGAGCATCTTTTGAACTCCTCTTTTACATTGGGCACCGTCCTAGGTGCTAGGGATAAACAATGAAGAATAATAGTGAGTAATAATAATAGTATTCTTTGCCTTGTGCTAGGTGGTTTGCTAAATGTACATAGGAATGCACACACACTGTCAACTTGTTTAGTGCAAACCTCAAAACAGCCCTGCTATGCCCTCACTCCTTATATGAGAAAAAAGCTCAGAGAGGTCAAGAACTTTGTTAAGGGCACATAACTGATAAATAGTATTGCTGGGATTTAAATATGGGTCTGTCAAGCTCCAAAGTACTCTTTGTCACTAAATTGTATTCTTCCATCTTCCCAATCTCTGGCCTCAAGTTGCTCACAGCTTACTTCCGTAGATAGGATACAGGCACAGATAACTATAATAAGAGGTAAGAGGGGGTAGGTACCTTCAGAGAACTGTAGAGAATGAACGAATGATGCAGGTTGTGTGAGCTTAGAAGATGGAGAACCTACTTGTGGTTGGGAAAACAAGAAATGTTTTAGGAAAACCCAGTGGCATTTGCATTGGGCATTGGGAAATAGGTAGAATTTGCAACTGCAGAAATTGCAAGGGAGGAGCTCAAGGTGGGGTAAATGTTCAGAAGTGAGAAATTGCAGAGCAGGTGCAAGAAATGTAGGATGTGAGTTTTTGTGGAGGAAAAGAAGAGGCAGGGAAGGAAACAATAATGATTTGGACACAATGTATCTTATTAACTTAAATAGCTTGTCAGTTGTTTCTTTTGCATTTTGTAGGTAGACAATCATATCACATATACATAATGTCTCTACCTTTTCAAACATCATACTTTTGTGTTTTTTCTTTTTTTTTTTTTGAGATGGAGTCTCACTCTGTCACCCAGGCTGGAGTGCAGTGGCGCAATCTCGGCTCATTGCAAGCTCCGCCTCCTGGGTTCATGCCATTCTCCTGCCTCAGCCTCTGAGTAGCTGGGACTACAGGCGCCTGCCACCACGCCCAGCTAATTTTTTGTATTTTTAGTAGAGACGGGGTTTCACCGTGGTCTCGATCTCCTGACCTCGTGGTCTGCCCGTCTTGGCCTCCCAAAGTGCTAGGGTTACAAGCGTGAGCCACTGTGCCCGGCCGTGTTTTTTTTTCTTGTCTTATTGCATTGGTTATTGCCTGAAGTACAATGTTGAGTAGCAGTGGTGATCTTGGGTAACTTCATCCCCATCTTGTATTTAAATGAAAATATTTTAAATATTTCACCAATTTGTATGTCACTTGATGAG